>NW_019416474.1:472248-474904 GCF_000390285.2 Anoplophora glabripennis | reverse complement strand
TTCATACTTGGCTCAAGAAAACTTCATGTTATGTAGAATCATCACACCAAATTTCATCAAAATCGGTTAAATAGATTTTGATGAAATTTGGTGTGATGATTCTACATAACATGAAGTTTTCTTGAGCCAAGTATGAAAGTCCCAACCCAATTTAAAGACCTCAAAAGTAATGTTTTTTAACCCCACATTGGGCGATTTTTTCGATTTTTACAATAATAATCATGATTCATTCGATTTGTAACTAGTCATGTTTTGTAAAAAATTTAATTACAAACATTTTTTCCCCTAGGATTTGCCATAGTTATTATAAGTTTAACTTCTCAAATTTACAGTATATATAAGGTATCGTCCTGCTTATTGACACCACTCCACACACTTAATAAACAAAGCAGTCAGCTGCACTGTTGAAACGCATTATTGTATGTCGCGCTTGCCATTTACTTACCGATGACGTCAACGTATCGACATCCCAGTCCATGGCGTTTGCGAGCGATGCGAACCGATTAAAACTTTAACATCTAATAACTTTTTAAAAATAAATCAATATAACAAAACCTTTACACATTGTTTGTAGTATTCAGTGTAGATACAAAAACTATTAAAATATTTTTTTCTGCAAGAGGCCTATTAGAAGCTCATAATATCCGTTTGCACCTATACCTAAGGATGATAGCTTTTTCTAAAACGAATTCCAAAAACGACATACTTACTGATATATTATAAAGCATCTCCTCAATATAAGGTAAAGTATACATTGAACAAACGAAAGGTCACGTTTGCATGAGGTAAAAAGAACACACACAGGTTAATGGATACAGGTCAGGTACGGAGCGCTCAATAAACCTAGGTAATATCAAAATTCTAATATGAAAAAGAGAAAAAGGAGCTGAAAAAATTTAAATAATTCCAACCGAGACGAGGATTTAGAACTGCCAGGAGTATATAAAAATTAAGGACCGTAATTGAAAACATACACCAAGTACAAATACCGACAAGAGGTCTTAATTTTCAGTTTCCTCTCAAGACGAGAAACCTGTAAATCTAGTAAAACTCTGCCAGCCCCAAAAATAGTATGCTATTAAAATTAAAAAAGAATTAGTATTAACCTGCTGTATCCTGTTCTCTAATACCAACCAGTGTTGAAGATTAAATCGAATAACTTATGAACCTAACTTTTACAATATGTATCTATAGAAACAAAACATAAAAAAATATGGTAAAAAATCAAACTTATACCTGCTTTAAACAATTTTTGTTACAATTCGTAACACAAAATTACTAATGATATTTATTTGAAGCATAACAACTTGCTTAATTACAGAAATAATTATCAAAAATTTGATGTTCAATAACACATTAATAGGGATTTCCTGGTAAACGGTTACATTTATCGGCTTGAAGAGTACATATTTTTTTTCTAATATTGTTTCTTTTTTCAATAATGTCTAAATTTCTGTGGTGTCTAGCAAGAGAAAAAAGTTATGAATAAAACAAATTTTGAGTTCTAGGTAAAGTGTCCTCTAGTCCAATAGAGTTTCATCTACTTAGTGGGTGTGCCAAATGAGAGACTAATCGAACTTGAATTAAATAAGTTATTTAAATAGCAAAATAAAAAAATTGAACTTTGATAAGCTGTAACCTGCAAACAATTGGCAATTCGTCAAAAATTTTTATTACATACTGCTATTATTTTAATCCCTTCCTATTCCCGGAGTATCCTGACGGACTTTCAGAACACCCATGGTATATGGACGTGTCTCACGGACAATTTATTTATTCAAACGTCGAATCGAAATGATATATAAAGCCTACAGCTCTTTCAATTCACGCGTTGTAAATAGGATCGGTTCAGCTGTTCCAAAATGTCGCTTGATTTCAATTTCCAGCAAATACATGCAAATCCTTGTCACGAGTTGATCGCTCTTCTACAGTTCTGACTAATTATATTGAAACGCAGCGGAAAGTGATACCAATGGCAAGGCCGAAGATGATATTCATGATTCATGAATACATATCTTTACATATTGCATAATAATGTTATTCAGTTCTCAACTTCTAAGTAGGTACTATGATGGGCAAATGGGCATCTTAAAGTCCCCACTAGTTGGGTCGCTCTCATTCTATCGCGCCCCACCACAAATAATTACGGAATGTTTCGGACTGGGAGTGCGGTATGGAGATATACTACACCGTGGCACCAAAAACTCTGATATATTCGATAGGGTAAATAATTAATCTGATACCAGTTGCATTTGATATTTTTTAAAATATTATTTTATTAATGATATGTAATGTATTGTAACATTTCTTGGTTAGTTAAATAATTATATTGAAGATTTTTTTAAAAATAAAATGTTATAAACCGTTTACTATTTTAACCATTGTTCACTACATCCACATACCTGCATATTTAGTGTTTTCCTGTATTAGAGATATTCATTTATAAATGTTGTCTTAAATCAATACATACAGGGTGGACTAATAGTGATTATATTACTCCTATGTCATATAGATAGAAAATACATATTTTATTAGGGCATCGAGCGGTGCCTTAAAGAGGACATTTTAAAAATATTATGAAGTATACGGAGCGTTTTGGAAAGATGTATCAAACATGATTTATAAATAGGATGACCCGTTTTTTATATTTCATATA
>NW_019416474.1:449342-467968 GCF_000390285.2 Anoplophora glabripennis | reverse complement strand
ACGTATAAAACTAGGGTGACGTATAAAACCTTACCAAAACTGCAAAAATTAAGATACTTGAATTTTGAAAATTGCTTTTGGTTTCTGCATATTTACACTATGTGTGTACCAAATTTCAAGTGTCAGCAAAGCTTCGAACAAATTTGGCAAAGTTTCGAGTTTCAGATGCCGATGAATGTATAACACCTTATAGAACAAAAAGTTTTGCTCTCCTGATTTTCGGCTTTAACGTCATTATTGTATATATATTGAACTATAATTTTAAAAAGTTTTATCACTTTTTGTTTATAAAAGTTTTATCACTTTTTGTTTACAGCAACTTTAATAAATTGACGATTTATACAGTTTTTTCAATCTCACGGCTTTGTTATTACAAATTTCGTAATCGGACCACCGCCATTTTGTTGCTATTTTTATTACGAACAAAATCATGTCCTAAGCATTCTTTCGTACAAAGTCATCCCGCTGAGTTATTTAAAGAAAACTGCAAAAAAAGTTTCACTATTAAATTGTTAATAACTTTTTTTCCTGATAAAATACTTTGTCAGCAAATTAGCATGTTATTGTACTCATCATTTAAAGTAGGCCCGTGTAGTTATTTCCCCGTTATCAAGGTTTGACACAGGCCGAACCTCTATCAACTGGACTATATATAGACTGTGGACTTTTGATTTTTACTAAGAAATTTGTTGGTACATATAGTGTGTATTCTTTTTAACAAAAACAATAACATTTGAATCAAGTTCCATGTCCTGTTGCCTATAAAGAATAACATTCCGTTGGTTGTTATGGATTTTAGAAGCAAATTTGTCACGAATTTGGTTTTATTAGATACCTATACAGGGTAGCCCATCGAAAACGTACCGCAAGGCATTACAGGGTGGTAATGAACTTTTCGGCAAAATCAAAAAACAGGTAAAGTTTGTTTCTGAGGGGGACAACTTTTAGCGCAAAAAGCATAGCAAAATCTTCAACCCCCTAAGTGGGGGTGCCATCTCCCAAATTTTTTTAAATGGGAATGGGGGTCAAGTGGGGGGTCATTAGAAAGGGCTTTTAATTCTCTATACATCGATTCTTACTTTTTGAAAATCGATCCATTATTTTAGAAAATATGCAGCTTTGAAAATACGAACAATATTTTTGACGAGAAATGCGAAAATCGATTTAATTTTACTTCAAAACTTACGGTATTAGCTTGGTAAATTCCTTCAAAAGAATTCGCTGTTTTTTTTTTTGATTTGCGAATTCTTTAGCCTGATTTTGGTGAGCAAAAAATTGTCCGCTTTTTGTTTCGTATTTAGATAGGCCACAAGAAGTTGCTAGATAACTGTCTTGTGACTTGTAGTTGAAGAGTACCAATACTGCCGAGTCTTTTAAATTGATTAATTATGGTGTACTCAATTCCAGAAAGAGTAGAAATTATTGAGCTTTTTTTCAAAAACAATGAATGCGGAAATCGGGTCGCCGAACTGTTCAACCAACGGCATCCTGAGAAACATGCGTCTGGAAAAATTGTTCGCGAATTGGTGGCCAAATTTCGCGAAACTGGCTCCGTTCATAACAAAAAGAGGCAGGTTGAAAATCCGGTACTAAATGAACCTACGGAAATAGCGGTATTGGGGCAAGTGGCAATGGATAGTACGCTGAGTACAATGCAATTGGCTACTGCGACAGGAGTGAGTCGTACAAGTGTCCAACGAATATTAAAAAAATACAAATTCCATCCTTATAAGATTCGGCTAGTGCAAGAGCTAAATGAAGACGATTTTGATCGTCGTTTGCAATTTTGCGAAATAATGACTGAACGAGCGATAAACGATAATTTCCTCTTTAATGTGTGTTTTTCGGACGAGTGTACGTTCTTCTTGAATGGTTTAGTGAATCGCCATAATTGTCGTTACTGGGCTGATACCAATCCAAGGATTTTCCATGAGACACACTCCCAACACCCCCAGAAGTTGAATGTATGGGCAGGTATTTTTGGAAATTCCATTGTAGGTCCTTTTTTCCTTCCTGGAAATTTGACAGGCGATATGTACTTGGATTTACTACAAAATGTCATCGACCCAGCTCTAACAAATATCATAGAGGACGACCCTGCTTACAATGAACACGAACTGATTTTCCAGCAAGACGGAGCTCCTCCACATTACTCGCTCAATGTGCGCAATTACCTAAATGAGACGTTTCCAGGACGCTGGATAGGACGAAGAGGTGCAATTGAGTGGCCCCCTCGGTCACCCGACTTAAATCCTTTAGATTTCTTTCTCTGGGGGCACATTAAAAGCAAAGTTTACAGCACTCCACCTGATACCTTGGAAGATCTGCGAGGACGAATCATTAATGTATGTCGCGAAGTAACACCGCAAGTGCTCCAGAATGTTCGACAACGGTTTGAAGACAACCTGTATCATTGTATGCAAGTTGGCGGACAACATTTTCAGCATTTACTTGACTAATACCGTAAGTTTTGAAGTAAAATTAAATCGATTTTCGCATTTCTCGTCAAAAATATTGTTCGTATTTTCAAAGCTGCATATTTTCTAAAATAATGAATCGATTTTCAAAAAGTAAGAATCGATGTATAGAGAATTAAAAGCCCTTTCTAATGACCCCCCACTTGACCCCCATTCCCATTTGAAAAAATTTAGGGGATAGCACCCCCACTTAGGGGGTTGAAGATTTTGGTATGCTTTTTGAGCCAAAAGTTGTCCCCCTCAGAAACAAATTTGACCTGTTTTTGGATTATGCCGAAAAGTTCTTTACTACCCTGTAATGCCTTGCGGTACGTTTTCGATGGGCTACCCTGTATATAGCTTATAAAACTAATGCTCTATTTACGATAAGTTTGCAATGACATCACATTTAGTAATTAAGTGTAGCTGATACAATAACCCTAAATATCTGTTCTGTATCACGTTATTTTTTGTTAAACTAAGTAGTTTGTGGTGTTAACAATGCATTGAATTAAATCATAAAAATTAATCGAACAGTTGACAAATATTTGGTGTTTTAGTTACCTTCGATAGCAGCTCGAAATATTTATCGAGTCGTGTTTGAGAAATTTAAGTGTTGTTATAGACTATTTTGAATAGAAATCTGCAAATTATCGATTTATGATGATTTTAACAAGACTGCAATCTGGGATGTTATTTATAAAAAGTATAGAGACAGTTAGTTGAAATATTAATTTTATATCGATTATATGATTAATTATATTATATGATTAATTTTAGAGAAAAACACGAGTGCTTCTGTGAAGACTTTGCAAAAAACTCCAGGAACGGAATATCTTCAATGGTTGCATATAATCCCTATGGAAGATTGTTGGAGTGCCCAATGAAGCTTGTACATTTTTTACATGACCTTAAAAGGAATACATATATCACTTCGTTTTATTTTCCTTGGTAAATGGTAGATCTTTAAAGATGGTGCTCTTAGCAAGATTCCTGTTCCAAGAGTGTGAAAAAGATCAAAGTTGATGGCGCAAGATATATGTATTTATTATTACATGGAGCATGATAATACATTTAATTATTATTGTTTCTGATTAAAGGTATGTTGTACTTTGTGCTGGTTGTGCCACTTGATTTATGCAGAGCTGCCGTTATATTTCAAAAACATGGGATATGGAGAAATGAATCAAGACTTTTTCCTACATTGGTATATCAGTTTTGGTCAATTACCTTCCATTATTGTCATGCGAGTTATCACAGCACTATCCTGAGCAAAGTTCCAAAGACAGTCTCCAAAATATCTGACATACAAGAGTGGCAAAGTTGGAATAATGTTCATTACGAAAACACATTTTTGAAAACAGTTGTAAGACTTAGTATAAATGTAACTTAAATGTAAAATTAAATATATTTTATGTTGCTGATTTATGTAACTGATATGTTGGCTGATAAATATGATCATCAAGTGCTTCGTCTTTCCCCTTAACTGAAAATTACTAGATACAGATCATGTGGGTTTTGACGGTAGTTCTATCCTTGGCAATCTAGAAAGAGGCTCTTGGAAAAGTAATACCTGAAGTATGGTCTGCGATTGGTGGGATAGAGAAGTTGATTGGAACGAGGGAATATTCTTTCTCTATATTTCGCGGTCAAAATTATAGAGAGTGACAGATATGATATAAAAACACTATTACCATAAAGCGTATAAAATATAAAATGATTTTTATAACGGTTCAATATTATTTGTTTTGTATTAAATGATGTGCCGCTTTCTATGCATATTGATAGGATCTATAATCGTCTATAGATTAAGTTGGTCTATTTTCTAAATATGTATATTGCACTGAATAGAGAATATGGAAATGCTTTTTTAGTGGATGTAAACGGATGTACGTAGAACTTGATTTAGCCGTCGTTAAAAACGCCATAATTTTTTTTATGTGACTGTGTTTTTGAGTACATATTAATGAATGTCAACGAAAAACAAAATATGTAGATAGTATTTTATAGAGTTAATCTTATAAATTAATTTAAAAAACAATTTAAAAAAAATACAAAAAATAAACTTACGTCAATCCAATAACCTCTCGATGAGAGAAAATATATACTTACAATTAGTAGTTCGATACATGCAATGCATTTTTAATTTAAAAAAAATAAACTAATAAGTAACAAATTAACATACAATGTCGAACACGTGTATATATTAAAAGTGAAATTGGTTTTCGTAAATGTAGGAAAATTACCCTAATTGTTCAATTCAAATTTAAATTTTAAAAGATTATGGGTATTAAATCTGAGATATTTATAATTAAAAAAATTAAATTTATAATATAAATTATATTATAACCTGATTTTAATATTTTAAATTATTTTTTTCAATTGTTTCTCATATAATAATAATTTATAGCAAGCGCTTATCTATAGTTTTAATAAATCGTACACACTACATACAATTTTCTCTATTGTATTTTCACTGAAAAACGCTTTAAATAATCTGTATAGGGCTTTAGACAGTCAATTACATTAATCTCATGGAAAAATAATATATTTCTTTTCACAGTGCTGGAGAAAGGATGTTTTATATAAAAAATTATCCCTGTCGTTTTTCTAAAACAGCGTATCAAATAACACATAATATATGTATTTTTAATTCCGATATGTATAGATTTTTAAGAAAATGGCTCATCAAAAAGATGTAGGTACATATTTTGAAAATCGGAAGTGTCAACTTTCAAATTTTATCAAACAATAAACGTGGAGTTAACATTTTTTAGTGTCCTATTTAAGGTCCGTTTAAATTGATAAAAAGTGCAAACCCCTCGTACTAACTGGATTTTAGCAGTCATGTTTCAATTAATTATCATCCTTTAATTGACACAGTCAGTAAGTGGGACAGTGATAGGAAATTATAACACCTATATGAATAAAATTAAAAATCATTTGATGCAAACTTACATACTAATCAGTAGAACCATATAATTATTTCAACATACCTACTATTTGAAGAAATGAAATGAAGAATAAGTAGAAAATCTATGCTAAACATTAGATTCTTTGCAAGCTAGACACATAAAATATCATGCAAGTTCACACAAAATCCAACAAACTGCGAATATTTGAAAAACAAATAGTTTTAATCGTGATGTGATATTTCATATGTTAACATATCAATTAATAAAACAAAAGAAATCTATACCAAAACAGGTAATAGTCAAAGAAAAAGTATTAATTAATTTATTTTGGAATTAAATTTTTAGTTACATTTTCTGTATAAAATAGCCAACTATATTTGTTACATTCCACTTTTGGCAAACAACGGTTAGAATAAAAAACAAAATATGTCAAGATTGTAGCATTTCAAATTAACGAAAAATATAAAGTTTTAGCTTAAACCAAAACAGGAAAGAAATAGTGAAGAAAGTGGCTAAAATTAGAGGTTCTCATTTCTATAAAGCTGATAAGTAAATTAGGAAACATAGATCAAATGGAATTTCTCAATTTTTCAAGAAAGAAATGAAGGGAAAATGAAAATTCAAAGATGCACGAGTTTTGAAATTATATGAATTGCGATAGAAATATTTTGATTTATTAATATCTCGTCATAAGATCATACAGGGTATCTAAATATTTATTGTACATATAATACCACAGATTATTGGGGTCAAAATAGGACGATTTAACTAATTTCTCCTTCCAAAGTTGGTTTGTTTAGCCGTTAGAGAACGTCAAAGTTAGCAAAGGTAATAATCTATATTGTGTAGACGTCTATGTAATCATTGCCTTCTACTAAAAGTTGTCATATTATGGGCTATTTTGAAGGGTGAAAAAGTCAGGAACTACTGAATATGAACGTGACGTAATGAAGATAGGGGTACAACTGTAGTGGTGCATATTCGAAAAATCATTTTACATTTGAACAATACTAATAAATATTTAAAAATTATTTCCAAATTGATGGGTCATCGCATAGCAGTGATTTGACGAGGTTGGACTTTTTTATGAACAAATAATGACAGCTGATACTTCAACTATCCAAAAACAATTGACGCACTTGAGGTACACATCCATCGAGCTTTCGCGAAATTCTTTTCCAAGCTTTATCGGAAAGTGTACTCGTTTCGATAAAGTAATCACTGAAAAGTATTGAACGGAGTAGTAATTTCAAAAAGAAACCAATGTCTACGTATATGAGTCCACCCAATAATACAACCAATTGAACAAACGTATTTGAAAACATTCCAAGCCAGTTTTCCGACTCTTAGCATATAATTTATAACTAAAAAATGAAACTACTCGAATGTTAACTGCCAATAGGTTGAAAATATGTTGAAAATTTTTTAACGTATCTTGGTTATCCATAGTATAGAAAATGTTCCACAACCTTAAAAATTGGCAATAATTCAAAATGTTTGAACGTTGTTATTGTTTCAGTGGCTACCAGAGTAAGACTATATGTATATTTCGGTTACTTCTCAAAAAGTAATATCTATACACAAGTAGGTATCTACTACTAGCACACCAAAGGACCCCGCACAGTAAATGTGGGCTAGTTCAAATTAGCTGATATTGTTGGCTGAAGTTGTTGGTTTTGTGTTACTGATTAAAAACCTCCACCAATTATTTCCTACTTATAACGATCTGAGTCAGTTCTGCTGATGATGGCTTCAAAGTAGTATGAGTACAATATTGCTATAAAAACAGTAATTTTTGTGAAATGTTTATAGAAAAAATTAATTTTTAAAGTAATTTTTGTATGAATTCTCATGTAATGTACTTAGCCTCCGTCTTAGAGTTATTTAGAGAAAACATTTTTGCAACTTTGTCGCTCTCTAGCAGCTAAACAATGCAATATTGGAGAGGTTAAGTAAGTTAAAAAGTGTTATTTTCATCTCAAGAATCTATGACAGTTCCATGTACATGAAATATTGGAATAACTTAAAAATAGTCCAACCACAACGTACAAAACAAGCGACAATATTCCTATTCAGGCAAGTTGGCTTAAACTGAACATTTCTGTAAGCAGCTTATTTAATATTTCCAAAAGTGAGGTTTTAATTTTAAGGAGTTATAGTTTGTCAAAATAATGCGTTTCACAAAAAAACTCTAATAACAGTCTGATAATAACAGAAATTTATTTAAGTTCGTACGTAACAAATTGAAGAAGAGGTTCTCAACATTGTCGAAGAATAACAACTACTAGCACCAAGCTGTGGTTAATGTATCCCAAAGTAAAGTTTAGAAAACTCTACACTAAAACCAATTGTATGTCTGTATCACATTCATCATGTACAGGCATTGCAACCAGAATACCATTTTGTCAAGATTAATTTTTGTGAATGATTAAATATTAGAAAAGAATGAGAATAAAAATTTTTCCTAAATGTGCTGGAGTGGACCTGATTTACGGTGCGCGAACTAAGTTCATGCAATTTCTATTTGTGGGCCCATAAGAAATCTGATGTATAAAACAGAAGTCAGTAAGGATTATTACTAACATCCTGTACCTACTCTTGGATACGCGGAACACAATTCTGTCGCCAGTATTCAGAATGATATGTAGAGGCTGATAGTTCATTCATCAATTTCTCTGTCTTTTTTAATGAAGCATTAAAAACACGTTTTTTTTCTCGTCCTTGTTCAAGAAAGTAACGCATAATTTTGATAAATATTTTAATATTCTAAGTTGTAAATTATTACTCATATATGTACATTAATAATACTGCTTCATTTTGATATAAATAAGCAGCTGTTAAAATTAAAACACACTTTCAAAAACACTCGGGATGTATAAAGTAATATTAAAAATTCATTAGGCGTCGAATATTTATCGGGAATTTCTTAAAAATGAAGTAAAATAAATGTGTTTTTGCTCAATATCCTTGTGCAAAAATATTCGTGTCTCTAGAAAAAATGTAGGCTATATCATGAAAATAGAAGAAATTGCATTTGCAGGAAAGGTGAAGAAAGTAATAGAAATCGAAAAATTACATGGCACAATAATTAACAACACACTTCAAGCATAATAATGTGCTTACATATTTCCCCTTCCTCGGAAATGCTTAGACCTCTTCTTCGTGACATAAGAATTCCTGAAAATTATCATGCGTACATATTCTAGAAACTAAATAAAAAATTTATAAGGATATTAAATACCTATATTTTGATATACGTTTATTATCCTGCTTCACATTTACTGTTTTGCCGCAAAAACTATTTGCAGAGAATTGTGTTATGTGAACCGTTGTACTATGATTTTAAACTTATGTGAATTATGTCGCTATAGGACTAAGCAGAATGAGTAAAAGTATCATGATTTGGTTTTAATTTAGCTCACGAAAAGATTGATATAAAAATTGATTTGTTGACAGATATTTAGATATTGTAAGTAGAAAACTATCTAATAGAAGTTGCATTTGAAATACTTACAACAAATACGAAGGTACCTATTCTTATTCCCATTTAGACTTTTTGTGTATTCTGAATACAAATTTCGGAATAAAGGTTAAGGTAAGCGAGAAAACACACACGTGTAACTTTAAATTGTACACTGGCTGGATAATTTCAGCTTGTGATGCGATTGCCAACATTTTTAAATAATGGAATGTAGATATAAATAAGTAGATGTCATTGTTTTAAATGTAGTGAAATGTCTACGAGTTAATAATATAATTTTAGTGCCTCCAACATAAGTATCGGGTGTTCCAAAATTCACGCAGATTTGAATTTTGCGCAATTTGTTAGATACTTACCTACAGTGTTGCTAACGATAAAAAAAATAGAGCGACAGCTGACAGTTTAGAGCTATTAAAGAAGGAGCGCTACACGAAAGAACAACGCGTTTTCAATGTTAAGCAATATTTTAAAAACAATTAAGGTTTGGCAGCTACAGTTCGAAATTTACAATACAATACAAAATATTGTTGGAATAGTGATTTAACTTCATCAACTGTGAAGAGATTAATTGAAAAGAGACTGGGTTAATTAGTGATCTTAAACACTCTGGCCATACTTCAATAAGTTATTGAACATAAAAGATCGAAGCAGTTCGTAACAGTGTCCAGGAACATCAATTCGGCACCGTGGTCAAGAATTGGGCATTTTGAGAAACTCTCTACAGCGTATTCTTGCTTACAAAGTGCAATTGACTCAAGAACTGAAGCCTACTGACCACACAAAGCGAAAAGAGTTCGTTGAATGGAATATGGTACAAGTGGACGCTGTTTTTTCGAACAAAATTATCTCCAGCGATAAGGCTCATTTTCATCTTGATAGCTTTGTTAATCGACAAAATTGTCGCATTTGAGGTTCAGAAAATCCACGAATGATTTTAGAGGAATAAATGCATCCAATGCAATGCAATGCAATGATTTGGTACGGCTAGGTGCATCAACGGACTATCCTTCTTCGAAAATGCGGCCATTCAGGCAAAAACAGTTAACGGCGCTCGCTGTAGCGATATGATAATTCAGTTTTTTTGCGCCTGAATTACAAGCTATGGACGATATGTGATTTCAATAAGGTACCACATGCCATAAGCTCGAGCAATAATTCATTTTCTCGTGTAAATTTCCTGTTTCGTTGATCAGAATTGGTCTCCTATATCATGCACTTTAAGGCAGTTAGACTTTTTTCTTTGGGATTTTTTGAAGTCTAAGATTTATGCCAACAATCTCACGACCACCCACCCCTTAAAGAATGAAATTGAGCGCTGTGTCAACGAAATTAAGCCGCATTTATGCAAAACGGTCATGGAAAATTTGTGCCAGCAAACTTGTGCAGGCATATATACTGTATACCTTACGAATCAATAAAAGATTTATAGTTTTTAATTAACAACCTGTGTTTTCTATCAAAATTACTTCTTGCGTAAATTTTGGGACACCCTTTGTTACATTTAACAATAAATGCATATTTCCTTTTTTTGTCCGGCAGGATATTTTTCCAAATCCACTTTAATATTCATATAATAGAATTTGCAGAAATGAGGAGGATGATTGTTAATATCTTACCAATTTGGATGCTCCATGGAGAATAATCAAGTCTTTTTAATGTCCCATATATTCGCGATTTCTTTTCTAAAAACTTCATTATAACAGTTGCGCTGCATGAAGGTCCATTTACAATTTAGTGTTTATATATTTATAAAAACTAAAAAGTTTTCAAGAATATGTATTTCATATATGTATGCTTGTTTTTAACTCAACTTGTTATATGGACTTTATTAAGCTTATCATTAACCATTTTATAAAAAAAATACATGATTTTCAGACCATTAGAACCAAAACTTTTGTGTCGCTTTCTTTGCAGAGTTCATGAAAAAAGTAAGGAAATTTTGTCATGTTTTCTTATCAGAGAATCAAAGTTGAAAATATAAATAACATTTTCCTTAACTACTTCGAGCTAATTTCGTTTCCGGAGGTTTTTTTGGGATGGGAAATTCGAATTTATCGACGATTTCTATGTATCTTATAGAGGGCGCCACAAGCGGCCATTAGAACGCATTTAAACTGCCAAGAGTTTTTTGTGCCACGGTGTATTTCACTTCAGCCTGGAAAAATCTTTTCCCTCAACTTTTCAGGCTAATATTTCGAAAGCCAACCGTTTTCAACAAAAACGCTTTCAAATTTGTAAATATGTATATGTATACAAAAATTTGTAAATGAGTATTAATTTATATACAGGGTGTATCTAAATAGCACCAAAAAAATTTAAGAGGCGATTCTGTGATGAAAATTAATAGGGGTCTTTGGTATAAAATTTTCCGAAAAAACTCTCTCCTGAAAAGATACACCCCTTCAAAAATTTCAAAAAAAGTTAAAAAAACTACTCCTTTTGAAATTTGTATTTTTTTTGGTTATGCGAAAACAGTTTGATTCCTTTTGGCATAAAGGTCGATTTAATTCACTTTTAAAATATTTTAAGTGGTGGCAAAATACTCAAATAAACAGGAGAAAAAAACTAAAATTATGACAGCATAGATAATTTCACACAATACACTTTTGTTAGAAACAAATCTATATTTTCTATTCAATGTACAAGATTACCATACAAATTAGCCTCATCTTTCTTCATCTAGTTTAAATACATGCTCTTATTTGTGGATTAACTTTAATGTTCCAACAGAAGTTTAAAGTGTTAGTCAGGCCTTGCCAAAGAGGTTTAATAAGTTTATAAACATTTTTAGTTGCCAATGAGTTCAAGGACTATAACGCCTTAGTGTTAATTTTATTAATCACGTGAATATTCTAGTATACTAATTGTAAATTAATTTGACAGAAACATGTTTAAGAAGTTTCTAAATGAAGATGAGATAATGATAAAATACCAAGGTTGGTAGAAAAATGTTTTATCTAAGTAGAATCGATCACTATAATTCGTTGAATTCGTCTCGGAAAACTAAGGCAATTAATACAAATATTTTTTTAAAAATGTTCTTATCCGTTTTTTTTTAATTCTGAAACTAAGCTGAATCAAGGCTAAAAAGAATCGAGTTTAAACAATAAAATGGAACATACATTCGAAGTCTAATATGCGAAATTTAAGCTTACAATAACAAACTTTAATTTTATATGAAATGACTTTTAACTTCTAATAGTAATATTTAATAATTTGTTTTCAACTTCAAAGGTTATTTTAAATTGTTGCGGAATGAAAGAAAAAATAGTAAATTAAAAAATAATAAGGAAGGAGCCGCCAAAAATTATATTATAATAATATAGGTAGCTTATTAAAGTCATGAAACGTACAAATAGGTAAGTATATATATATATATAAATACCTTAACTACCTATTTTTTAATATGGCAAATTAGATTATAATAGCTACATTCAGTATACACCGACAGAAACTGGATTAGAGTAGTTATTACGTTAAATATAGGTACCTTATTTTTTAATTCTCGAATATACTTAGATATAGCGTGAGACAAAAAATATTTAAAATCTAAAAATTTGCATAACATAAGGGTTGTAGATACTATTAAGTTTACACAAAATATTGAAGTTAACGTCACAATTCTGATAATAGAAAAAGGAACAGTGCTTTCGTTAAAGCGGATGTAGGTATAGTCTTCAAGCATTTTTCATTACATTTTCGGATTCTCAATATCATTTCTCAAAATTATGTCATTTTGAAGTAATTTAATTTCTTTTTGATATTTCGTATTGTTACAAAAAATTGTTAAAAAAATTTTTATTTAACAGTACTTTTCATCACAGAAATTTCCAAAAATAGGCTAAAAATAAAAAAACAGATGATAAATGCAATTCAATACTTGCATACGAATGCAAGCTTCAGAACTTCTTTTACATGAATTATGTGTGTCCTCTTAAATGGCTCTAATTGTGTTGCAGTTTCATTCTATTTGCTGTTATAGTAAATTGCAAGTTCTCAACTGCTACATGACACACCAAATTTTTAAAATGTCCGTCATTTTCACGTCTAATGATTTAGGTGGATATTGAACTGCTCCACAACGTCTAACCAATCTTTTTCTGTCGTTTCGTTTTGGTACTCCCGACCGATAATGAGAAATAAGAAAGAGCATCATGGTGCATAAACTAGGTCTGACATTCAGTGGCATGTCATCAGGTAATAGCAGTAATACCTCTCAAGATATTATTGATTGATTAGGCAATACAACAGCTTCTTTTTTTCTCTTTATGTTTTGGGTATTTGGCCACCTGTGAAAAAATTTAAAAATTAATGAAATAGACTCTTGCGCCAAAAGGATCAGTCAACTGTTATTTTTATAAAAATGGTTTTGCCTAACCAAAAAATCCCACACTGAAAGAAACAGACATATACAAAATATACAACAAAAAACAATCACTTTGTATCGCAAAATTTTTGACGTTTCGAAAAACTATCTGTTTTCATCTACTGAACTTTTTGGACTTTTCGTTTTAGTTGCTTTGACAGATTCTATTCATCTGTCCCCCAAGTGCCAATCTGAATATTTAAAGCGCTGTTGATATCTGGCTTCAACAACAGTATGGAAGTCTGGTCTAAACGTTCGTGTTAAGAGAATTGAAGATTCCGTCCCCTAAAAATCCGGTCTCACCCGTGTAAAGAATGAATGCAAATTAGAATTGTTAGCGTTTTCTCACAAAACATATCTACAAAATGTTAAGATTGTAATGCCAATTAAAGTGTTTGTATACAATGGCTATGCCTCAAGAGTTTTCTGAGAAGGTGGTTTATACATCATAATTCACCTAACGCTATTTCCAGGGTTTTCTTTCTTTCCTTTTCTACCTGGGGGTCTGGAAACAGATTTTGGTTTTCTAGAGTTGATAGGGTTTTTAGAATACTTCACTGCCTGGTGAATACATATAAGGGTAAGCATACACACTATGAGCTTCAAGACCATTACCATTGGCAAGTCCATACATAAAATGCATCTCTACAATCTCTGCATAGGCATACATAACTAAGTATGATTAAATAACTTTACAATATAAGTAAACAAAAGAATCATGATGCACCCAACCCTTATCACTAATAACGAATTTTTTATAATACAAAGAAGAATTTAAAAATAACATTTTTCAGTTTTTTCGAAAACGATGCGTCTCGTCGAAAAGAGATAACGGTACTATAATTTACAATGCTCTTATTCCTGAATCTTAGATCATGAATTATCCCATTTATCATCACCATTCTCAAATCGTGCAGACTTATTTGCATATAATTTGAATTGATGTGATCAACCCATTTTGAAAATGTGAAGAAATATAAATTTTTTATGAAAACTCATATGATTTTCTTTATTTTTTTTGGAGTACTTGTATTTAGCTCCCTATATACCCTGGGTAATAATGTTCCTATCAAATTATTTTATTTATCACATCATTAATTTAGTTTGCGCATTATATATTACATATACGATTTTGTATAATTATATAAATAATATGGATTCAAAAATTACAACGCCAATTTTATCAACATCGTCTGATTTTAAGTGGACGATCCTATTTTCTTATTCCGTTTGATTCTTTGTTTTGTTATCGTTCAATCTGTGTACTTTCCCTATACCTATGTCATATCATTATATTATGATATTGATTTGAACTTGAATTAAGATCAATATATTTACACACGTAAATCATGAGATTACTGAAATTTCCCGAAATAATCATATTTGAAAAAAAAATTTATTAACAAATTAAACAAAATTTAAAACATACAAAAACGTTTTTCTCAAAATATAATACATATGTTGAGAGTATTACAAATTAAGTATCCAAAATAGTATAGCTACTAGGGAAATAAAAAATAATAATTTGATTGATAAAAAAAAAATTAAGAAAATAATGTGAAATAATGGGTGATTGTAAAAAAAAAGTTGTGTTTGTTTCTCGCGGTATTAAAAACTAACTGAATATCAAAACTGAATATTTAAATGTGTTACGTCACATCATTAAACTACTTTTTAAAACGTAAACAAGGAAGTCATTGACACCGTTTGCATTGTAATATGTACGTAGGAGCGTTGATTTAATATGTAGTAGATACATGTGATAATATTTATATCCAGTTGAGAAATATTATGTTTTCATCTCTGGCATGATATTGGAAATTACAATTTTATCATACCAATTTAAATATATGAAAAGGAAGGAACTTCAGCTGCCTATGCAGTGAAAATACTGCCAAGATAACATAAATAGTTTCAAACAATATCTATGAATGAGTATAGATTTATTGTTTTAAGATGTAATTTGTTACTAAGCTTTTTTAAGCAAGTTCATGCAATTATTACTTTTTATAAGTAATAATTGCATGAATTGGTAATGTTTCTATTTTAGTTGGTTAGTGTAAATTGATTCAATTCAATTTAGTCGTGAGATGCGTAGTCAGTCCATTATAATCCATACGAACGAAGACGAGACCTTAACAACCAACCGTACGACCATGTGCTCTCCCCTGGATTTGCTACTTCGCGATAAGGGCTAATAATAAGTATTAGATTACTAAGTATATCTATAAAAGTCATCAGAAATTCAGAAACAATTAACTTTTGTTCGATGCCTTAGTGTGAAATATGACTTTATAACATATTTTGAGTTATTTTTATTTATTCATTTATTTTTGAACCAGCAAAATTTGAAATTGCCAATTTGCGAGTCACCTTTTTTATGTAGATATCTTGTGAAGAAGTATGTACAAGATGAGATTTTTCTTGATAGAATCTATAATCGTTGTTATATATTCAATGGCTGCTCTGAAATCTAGAATACAAAAAAAACTGAGATATATTTATACTGACATGTGGCGCTATGACGGATTTTTTTCAGAACAAACCCCATTAGCTAACAACTACAACAGTTGAAATTCATTTTCCTGAAATTCTCGGAGTTGATATAGGAAAAAACGGATGGAGTTGGAAACGTGTATATTCGAACTTTTTTCTGCAAAATCAATCTAAATTTATTTTTAAAATTAACCAAGTTTATGTGACACCTTACAAAGGTCATTGATGTTATCTAAAGTTTTGAGCGACTCTGTAAAACTCTTTTTAAATTGTCACAAACTTTTATTTATTCTGCAAAATTCTTTCATAAATTTATCGAAGTCGAAAGTTTCGAGAAAGTTATTTTTAAACGTTAATTACTCGAAATCATTTGAAGATGTAAAAAAAATTAGATAGAAAAAAGAGTTATAACTTAAAGTTCTTCATTAAAACGGAGAGAAAAAATACCAAAGCGCCACAAGGCGATGTGATGTAACTAAAACTGTTTGTTATACATTCGAGTGGCATCCATTAAAAATATAACACAGTGTTTACAATTAATTATCGAGATCGAGTTATTTTCGAGAAAAATGTATAAGATCGGTCAACTTGTACATATACTACTTAGATTTTTATTAGACGCTTCATTTGCCATTAAAGACATGGGAAACTGCGCTCAAACCTTGACCGTTAATGAGGTTCTTATGAGTTCAAGTTTATGTGGAGGCACGAAGTTGCATATTATGCATTCTCGCCTACGTTGGTCATATACAATCGTTGTTTTAGTTTGTTCTGATATGTGAAAGTATAAACCACATCGTTCAGAGACTTTTGCTCAGTAAATGTACAGCTTAAGTGCCACCATAATGTAACCATGACTTTGAAATAAATATACATGAAGCGTTTGTTTTAGAAAAAATGTTTCGTTTAGATGTTATATTTAACACATATTTGTAGTACCATTTTTCATGTTATAATAAATGGATCGATTTATTAGCAAAACGTAAAGTTATACAAATTTTTAGGATAAAAATATAATCAATCAAATAAAATATATTGATATCGAGTAATGTTTTGGCAAATCAGTTATTTACGACTAATCGTCAATATTAAGAGATTTTATATTTAACAGAACTGCTTATAAGGAAGATATTTATTTAATTCATACTAGTCTTTAAATACAAAATAATACATTAGAGTCCCTAGGGATTCTTATACTCTTAATATGAATAAAAATCTGCGATTTAAATAAAAAGAACTGCCAAAGGTGTAGAAGGTAACCAAAATGTTTGAATGTATCTAATACTAGTGCTACTGAATAAAAATTCCGAAAATTATTCAATAAATTAGAAAGAATTGACAATTTCTTTATCAATTTATTGAGTTACGAATTGGTAAATGTATAACAAGTTTATGAAAAATAAAAGCAAACAAAATGTACGTTTACTAATGCAACTCAAATGGTTCCCAACGTAATTTGATATTTACATGTGATATTTCCGGAATACATCAAATCAATACCATAATCAATGGTATTTTGGATGGAAATAATCTGCTCTAGATCAGCTTACATTTGTACAATTTTGCTTTCTTAAAAAATTACGGGTTCTTAAAACATTTTCTTTAATTTTGTTTAGATAATTTTAACACTTTGAAAGCTTAAAATTTCAATGATATTAGTTTATGAAAGACTGGGATATTGAAAGGCTCTTTTGTTTGCCTTTGTTGTTAAAAATTTCGGATTTTCTACTGCAGTTGTCGGTTACAGACAAGAGATTTTGGGTCATTTTAATGATTAAACTTTTTTTAATTTGTGCTATAGAGTTGGTTTTACAATTTATACAAACTTTCTTTCAAATGTCAGCATCTAACGAGATACAACCATTTGAAAGTAGCCCAAAGGCGTATATCTCAGTAAATCCAAAAGTAAATTTATTTAAATGGCAAATGAAGATTAAAAAGCACAAATTTAACAAAACGATGACACGTGACTACAAAATGAAATCTGAAAAGTCCTCCGACCAAACTAAGAGGTCTATGTTTTCAGGGGCGTTGGTCACGAATCTGGGGTTCCTATATGAATATAGTTTGACCCGGTTTCAGTGATCTCTAAAGATCACCTGAAGGTCAAACACATTTTTTAGAACTTCTGAACCTCATGGTTTGCGAATGTCAAGGTAAATACACAAAATACGTCATCTTTTAAAGATTTGTCAATAAAATTACTACAGGTAGATAGCTGAGAATGAACATGTTTATTTCTTCTTTAGTCGGTCGATAGCCGCACGGTTTAAGGCGTAAGTACTTAAATCGATTGTGCTATCTGCCCGGGTTTCGAATCCCGCGGCCGGTAGACCGTAGATTAGCTATGCTTGTACGGAGGATTGGCACCCTCTGTGCAGGTATGATAGGGTGGAAGAATGTTGGCTTGGGTGAATGTGAGAGATTGACACCGGTTGGCATTTGACCACCCCCTAATTAATGATGTTTTCCAGGTTTGCCTGCTTAATAATAATATGCCGCCTCCTCTCCCGCACAAGTCTCCGACTTCTGGGCTAATTCTCGTAGTTAGGATGAGGAGTAAAGATATTATTATTATTATTATTATGTACCATTTTCGAGAAAAATGAAGTTGCATTTTTTGCTCAGATAAAGCGGGTCAAGCACATTAACAAAATATTAAATTGAAAGAGGACCTTACCATTGAATGAGCTGAAGACATTTAACTACCAACAGTATTTGCAATGAAGACTATAATTTTAATTTCTTACGTATCACATGAAACAGTTAAATTGTAAAACATTTTATTAACTAAAAAAAAAAATTAAATTTATTTTAAGTTTCAGTTTGTTGTAAACTAACATTTAAAAAAGTAAATCAAAATAAACAGATTATGGTAATTAATTATCTATTATTAACTAATTTTAGATTTT
>NW_019416474.1:432679-448596 GCF_000390285.2 Anoplophora glabripennis | reverse complement strand
CAGGCCGTAATAGAGCAATAAACCGTCCGCTAATGATGATGAGCATGAACGTTAAGCAATGCCTTTAATCTTGGTTATTATTATTATTATTATTATTATTATTACGTAAAATAGAGAAGTCGCTAAAAATATCTGAAACAAATCTTTTGTGTTTGCCATGTTCTTTTTTGATAGAGATTTTGAATAACATTTTATTTACTATAATAATATGGATTTCAATTTTTTACTGTAGTTGTCAGTTTCAAGCAGGCGAGTGTTTGAGAGTATTCTAATATGTATAATTCAATTTTCACTAAAGTATCGTGGGTTCACAAAGCTTGTGATTTCTTAAAAGCTCTGCCAACGAAAAAAAATATGGTAAAAGATGATGATTCCCACATTTTCGACCGCATTTTAGTGCTAATGTATGAAACTTCTTGAACTAGCAGTTCCCAAATAGATGGTTAGGACGAGGAAACAATTGTCTACAAAAATTGGCCTCCAAGATCACCAGATTTGAATAAATGTGATTTCGTTCTCTAAGGGGCCTAAAAATAATTTGTTTATTTTAGACCGGTTGTACCTGTTTTTCAAAATTTAACACGTATCTTCAGAGGCCAATATCTTGTCAACGGTACATCACAGAAAAAAAATTACATTACAAATCGGCATATTTTAAGATCCTCTACACGTGCCTGCTCTGTGTCGGTAGAGTTATGCACAGAAGGTACAGTCCCTATGATATTTGTTGAGATAGAATTCTAGGATCCCTGTGTCACTTTCTTGGAATTAACCGCATTCGACAGCTGATGTAGAAAGACACTGGCATGGCGAAAAATTTCAAGGCACACCCCTGCCGCGGTAAATTGTTACAGTAGTTCTGATAACAGAACTTTATTGGCTTATTCTTTTCATGGAAGCGAAATGTTTTAAGGATATATTTCTTACGTTGGCATTTCCGTCGTAAAAATTTGCCGTCATTGCAATTACGTTCGACAGTTACTCTACAGATGTATGAACAAAATATGTTTCAAATAGTAAAGAAAATGGAAAGTTTGGAACACATTTCTCTGCAAAACAAACTTTCAAAGAAACTTCATCAAACTTTTACTGAAATAAACCGCGTGTCTCGATACAACGTGAAGCCAGTCGAAGCTCAAAATAATTCTATCCCAAACAAGGAACAACTTACTGGGCCTGTCGTTTTCGGTGTCACCGCCCTCCTCGTCAGAGTTTCTGTGGTGGTGCTTGTGGCGTCGGTGCGAGTGACGCCGCTCTGAGGGTACGTGAACGCCGACGAAAACGCTGTGAGCTCGGTGACCTGAATCAGAGTGGATGGAATTATCTATAGTACACCATATAAATCGCTGTTCTGCGAATATCGAATCATGCCATGCGAAAGCACTTTTGTTTTTTTGAGGCGTTGACGGTAATTTTCTAGGAGCGGTCTTGTAATCTAAGCTACAGTGCAAGGGTGCTGCTAGCAAAGTAGGGGAAAGGTTCCTGAATTGTATTTTGTGTATAAATGTGTATTCTTGCCTTATTGCTCTTAAGCAGCATATCAGATAATAATAAATTAGTGCTCGTTTGAGTTTAAACAAAAGCTGTTTATGTGAATAAAAATATATAAGCACTATACAAGGTGTTTTTTAAAAATTGCGCAAAATTTTAAGGAGATGTTACACTAAAAGAAATGGACTTATTAAATTGTTTCTTTAGAATAATGTGTATAACGCATATTAAAACTTTTATAACAAATATACAACTTTAAAAAAAATCGCTCATCTCCATACTCATTATTTAATGAGTTTAACTGGAAGGTGCTTAATACACCTTATGCATCTATGAATTACTTATATATTATTAAGTGTTATCGGCTTTATGTTCCAATTGTATAGTAGGGAAGATTTGTTGCAAAGACCAGTATCCGAATTTGTATATAACAATTGTATTAACAGAATTATTCGTTTTGATAATGATTATGTTTCCGTTTTTAACGTGAAAACCGCGTCTTAATAATGGTTAAATTAACGTCACCTCTCGGTGCATAATCGGTTATGATCGTAAAATTTCCGACAGTCCGCTGTGCATCAACTATACCTACACTTCTAGTTTGATGAAAATAAACAGTATAGGCACATGTTTTGTGGGATACATGATCATATTGCGTTGTGTGGAATGGAAACTTATGTATCTAACTGCTTTATGGTTTGTAATCGTTTTGCTTTTTCAAATGTAAATCTTTTCTAAATCTTAAAAATTATTATCTTATGTATCCTATTAGAAACCGCTGATGTTAAGCTGTACATAAGATGAAGGAACAGAAGGCTACCGGTGACAAAGAAGAGCATGTCAATCAACCAGAAGAAATAGAATTAGAAGAAAAGAAGCTCAACCTTTCAGGGGATGCTTGGAAGAGTTATAGTGCAAATTCTCATTTAATACAAGAAAATACGGGTACATCGTTACTGAGAAAATAAACTGGACAGTTTTGGGAGCGATTTATCATCATTTTTAATACTTAAATGCTTGTTATATATTTACATTAGAACCTCAGCTTGTAATTACAGTTATACAATAAAATTTCTGAAAACTGAACATCATATATTTTTAACTCATACAGAGTATACAACAGTTTGATATATTTAATATTATAAAACTTATAATTAGTACTAGATGCTCTAATAACGATATGGAACACTTTAATAAGTTATTGCTATCATTTCGTAAAGGGTATAAAAAGCGTTGTATACTAGTTATACAATAATTTAATAAACAATACGGTTTATAGTCACTATACAACTGTGTTAGGAATACGCGTTTTATATCCAATATTCACCTGTTTATCTGTCACATATAGTATACAATGGTCTTATACTATATATGTAGAATAAAGCGCATTTATTTCAGTGCACTTGCCAAAAAAAATAAAAGGGGATCTTGTACATAAAATTTTCCAAAAACATTTGTTATCGGAGTTGCACTCCTTTAAGGGGTAGGTTAAACTTCAGTTTTTGTTTTATTTCTCACAATTGGAGAAACATAGAAGAATGCAGTTTTGAATGTTACTTCTACGACTTTTGAAAGGGATTAAAAATTGTAGCTATTAACATTTTTATTAAAAAAGAAAGTACATATGTATAATAAAAAACATTAGAAATAGATGGTGTACAGATTAGTCTTTATTTAAGACTGATAAGAACTGTTTTTTTACCGCTTTTTTGTCTTTTTCTAAATAACTGTTTATCAAGGATTTGCGAAAATAATACATACTGTGTTTTTGTGTACAACTTACGGTCTTTAAAATGGTAAATTACACAAATAGTGAAACACTTCGTTTATGGTCTTGCTAACGGAAATATTTTAGCAGCCCGCCTTTATGAAGTACGTTATGTGATGTTTATATCAGCGACTTAGTGAAACCGAGAGTTTTACAAAGATAATTCTGAAAATGGGCATCCTCAAACAGTTATTCCTTGAATGGAAGAACATGTGCTTAAAGAAACCAAGCTCCACAACAAGTATTAAGAAGATTGTTCGCATATTAGATATTAGCCTCTCACCAGTTTGGAGGATCCTTGAATATTGTCTTTTGTACCATTATTACATTCGGCGTGTACACATGCTTTTACCTGATGATTTTCCACATAAAGTGACTGTGTACCTACGGATTGCAGAAATAATAGGGCACAATGCTTACCGATGAGGCTAACTTCTCTAGGGATAACATAATATATTTTCTTAACAATCGCCTATGGTCGCATATGCGCTTTTAGAATACCGTCATCAAATTCACCAGATTTCCCCTCAACATCTGATTGAGAATTGTCGGAGACTTAATGATTGGCCTATTCCTTCTTCTGGATAGGTTGATTGGAGAAATTTATTGCAAATTTCTTGATGAGGATTTGCCAACATTCCTTGAAGGAATATCTATGCTGTTAAGGCAATGGTGTTTATGCATGGCGATGCTCCAGCCCATTTCAGTTTGAGTATTTAGATGTTGCATATCCAAATCTCTGAATGACTAGAGGAGGAGCACAACCTTGGTCTATACGCTCCATATACTTAAATCCTCTCGGTTTCTTTCTCTGATGATATATTAAATAATTGACTTATACGTCTTGAATTGAAATTACAGAATCAAATTATCGCGTTGTATGGGACAATTCAAAAGACTTCAAACATTATTGCATGTTTTCGTCAATCAATGCGTCGCGAAAGAAGCTTGTAATGAAATTGAAGGTCGTCATTTCCAAAATTTTTGGAAATTTTTTCAATATTTTGTAAAAAAAAGAACGGACCATTTCAGTGAACAAATGCAAACCATAAATAAGTTTTTCACTCCGAAACTAAACATGGTTGCTGTAGGATGAAACATTACAATAAATATTTGATTCCACAGTTAAACAGAGGAACGAAAATTACTTTGTAAATGTATTTTTCTATTTTTGTACCCATAGCTTTCAAATAAACCCAATTAGAAGTATTTTTTTAAAAAAATCTCAAAAATTAGCAAAAATATTTCCGGTTCCTCTTCGAGAAATTAATGCAACCTAGATTGGTCAATTTTGTTATATAGTCTGTTTGGAAATGAAAGAGAGTAATAAAACCCAGAGATAAGAACCGGCCATGGGCGTGGTAATATTTCGTTTCAGGTAATTATCGGGTACCACTAATGCTAACAAAAATGACGGATTGGAAAATCGACTATATACAGACTTTTAAAGGAAACAAAAAATTAACAAGATACTGTAAATTACTCAAAATCATCTACAGGGAGGTCAAAAGTCGTTATAGATGATTTCTTCAAAAATGTCATTCGCAGAAAAGTATACTCATTTTATTTTAAAAAAGAAATACCAACGCTAAACAAAATTTTAAGTGAACTTTCAGAGGACAACGATTTGCCAAAAATCAGTAGAAGCAAATTATGGGCCGTCTTACGAGAGTTGAATTTTTGCTGGGAAAAGCAGAACAGGAAGTCAGTTCTTATCGATAAAGATGAAATTATTTGTTGGCGAAGATCCTACTTAAGATCAATTAGAAAATTCCGTGACGAAGGGAGGAATATTTATTATCTAGACGAAACTTGGGTCAACGAGGGATATACTGTAACAAAAGTATGGCAAGATAAAAATGTAAAAAGTTTTCGACAAGCATTTTTGGATGGACTTTCAACAGGGTTCAAGGCACCTTCAGGTAAAGGGCGAAGATTAATAGTGACACATATAGGTAGTGCCAGTGGTTTTGTAGATGGCGGTTTACTTTTATTTGAATCTAAAAATACAGGTGACTATCACGAAGACATGAACGCAGATGTTTTCGAAGAGTATTTTACACAGATGTTGGATCTTATTCCTCCGGGGTCTGTAATTGTCATGGATAATGCCAGTTACCATTCACGGCAGACCGAGCGGACGCCTACGACTGCTTGGAGGAAAGCCGATATAATTCAATGGTTATCCGGAAAAAACATTTCTTTTGAAACAAATATGGTGAAAAAGGAACTTTTGACACTTGTCAATCTTAATAAAGATCAGAAAAAATATGTTATCGATGAAATGGCAACAAATCGCCAAATAACGGTACTACGGTTACCACCTTATCACTGTGAACTTAACCCAATCGAATTAGTCTGGGCGCAGGTAAAAGGAGATGTAGCGCGAAATAATACGACGTTTAAATTAAGTGACGTGAAAATTTTGTTAAAAAATTCCTTGGAACGAGTAACTGCAGATAACTGGCAAAGATGTATACATCATGTACAAAAAGAAGAGGAGAAAATGTGGGAACTCGATAATTTAATTGACGTTACTGTGGAACCTATCGTTATCAATCTAGGAGACGAAGATAATTCATCAGAATATTCAGAGGATGAATTTTAATATACCTACTTTTTTATTTTCTTTATTGTACATTTATACAACACTACATTTACTCACCATAATTTGAATTTTCAAAATACATATATTTTTGTGTGGAATAAAAGTCTATTCATTAAATTTAAATAAATATTTTGATAATAATATTGAATAATTTTATTTGAATTACTAAAAACCCTCTTAACCCGGTTATGATGCTTAAAGTAGCCTCATGTTTTGAAATGCTGTTTTTATATTGTTTACTTATAAGAGAAATGGACCGAGAAATTGAAGCGGCATAGACAAAGACGGATTGTCGGGGATTAAATTTTAGCTACCTGCTACAATTTAGTACAGTCCGATCGCACAAAGTTTTTTTAAAAGTACACCTCATCTATACCGATAATACATAATATAAAAATATTGAATATAAGCACCAGTACTACATTTATTTACGATTTGCATACATAATAAGCTTTTATTACTCTCTTTCATTTCTAAACAGACTATAATTTAATACATTTTTTTACCCACACGGTTTTCAAGATAGCACTATTTTCCTGTCATTGATACCTATTCAATTTTGAATACGTTGTATAGCAACAAAAATTCTTGATTCATATATCAAACTAAAGCTCTTTTGGAAATAAATTTTCGACAGTGACCAATTTGTTACAGTGTAAAAAAAATTCACTAAAATTTCACTCAATTTTACTCAATAATCTATCAATTTCTGTCTACACCCGATTGAGTGAAACTTTCACTCTATTAATATGAGTACAACTGAGTGAAACTATTGCATCAGAAATGAGTGATTTTTAATCAAAAATCCGAGTTACTGCTAACTATCAATTGAGTGAGTTTTGACTCTGTTCTGAGTATATAAAACCAATTTAGAGTTGACTTCTTCTCTAATATGATTTAAATTTAACTATTATTGAGTAATTTTGTACACAGACTTGGTTTATATTCTCTTTAAATTTTAATTTAAATATCATAGTATTAAAGTCATAAACTAATAAGCTGTCACAGTGGTTTCTACACACATCTGGTTTAGAGACAATATTTTAGGTCTCGATTAAAGGAATTGGTGATGTGATCGGACGAATACATTGCCATAACCAACATAGGTACGTCACAAATACGTAATTATAGATAACAATTTAACTATCCGTTTTTTAACCAAATATTAATCGAGATTTAATATATTGTCTTTAATTATTGTAATTAAATCACTGCATTTAAATACAGTTTTCATTAGAATAACCAGATAAACCGATACTCCAAAGCACACCATACGCCATACTGCCATCCATCAGGCCACAGTCACGAGATAACCTAATGGGACGATGGGAACAGACAAATACAATGCATTTGGATATGAAAAAGGGTGGGATCACTCAGTAATGGGGACATTTACTCCGATTTAGGTACAAGTGCACCAAATTCGAGTTCACGTGAAGAATTTACTTAAGGTGTACCTATATTTGAGTGAAGTACTCACTTTTAGTTTAAATATATTCACAAATGAGTAAAATGACCAAAATGACCAATATTGAGTGAAAATGTACTCTATAATTTCACTTAATAGATTCACTCCGAACCTTTATTGCTTTAGCTCACACCGATTTTTTTACAGTGTATAATCACTTGTTTTTTTGTTTTTGCAACTAAAAAATTCTTTAAGATGATGAAAATATCCATAAATTTATACGGCAATAATTTTAAAAAAATTTGAAGATATATACTAAGGGAGTTTTAAGTAGTGGGCCCTGTAGAATTCTCTTTCAATAGATAGTTAATAAAAAAAATAATCTAATTTTTTTTATTAAATTGACTTTTCTATGCTGTTATGGTAATTCTTTTTATAATAATACATTCATAATACCTTTAAATGTTGGTCATTATTTTGGAAGATTTATGCATCTCATTTATTTATGCTGCCTGTTAAAAAGCTCTAAAAGATTTTACATCTATATATTCGATAAAACTTTTATGTAAATATATTTCTTTATAGCTGAATTAAAGAATACTTTTCATTTTATTTTCGATCCGATCTGGTTTTCTGGATTTGTAAAATGCTGAAGGTAGAATATTAAATCACTTTTATTGCTAAATTTTATAGTTCATTTTATGTCAATTATGTTTTGAATATATATTTTATTTACACAAATTTATGCAGATTTGCAAAAGCTCATTAAACAGGACATATTCTCTGCTATACTGGATGCAAATACCTACTTAATTCAACGATCTAGTTTATTTATTTATTTTGTACACTTTTTTATCAATATCTGTTTTTGGCGTTACTGTATTTACTTAAATGTCTGATGATGATATTGATAAAAATGTTTTAAGAAATCAACGAATATCTATGTAGTTTCATATGATATTCTGCAGTGGTGTCACAGTTAGGTTATTTAATCATAGTTTCGTTAATTAGAAAATATATTTCCGAATAAACAAAATTCGTAAATCTATTAAACAGCTCGTAATATAGGTAGGTATGTTTTTTAATATTTAATGATGATAAATTTATTTAATATACAAGGTGGGCTATAGTACGACGCGGAATGTAGGTACAGGTTTTCTTTTGTATTTTTACATCCACTTATAAGTATAATAATTAAAGATAGAAAAAATTTTTAAATACAAATGTACGACTTTTCTTTTATTTCTTATGACATCAAAATTTGCTGGCATAAAATATATGTTTAAAGTAAAAAAATCATTAAAAAAATTGAAATTCATCCTTATTGAAATAACAAACAACGATTTTTATAACTAACCTTTACAACAATATAAGGAGAATACCTAAAAACGAAATAACATTAAAATATCTACAATTTCTACAAATTTCCAACATGCAAGTAATTGTGATGATACAGGTGAAAATATGCTTTAATTTACTATTTCTTGCTTTAAAAACAAATTCAGAATTATTAAACATTTCATCCTATATTTTTTTCTTTCAACACTTGTAAATTTTGAGGTCTTTAACTTATATTTTGTTGAAAATACCACCCATACCCACAAAAGTATGTCTAAAGGACTGAGATCGGGGCTTTTTTCTGGTCACCTAAGGTTTCTAATAACATTTTTTAGTGTTCGTTGACGGGATTCGTCCTCCAAAATAAATTTGTCGATATTCCTGAAGAACTTATTCACACTGTCGTTATTTGAATAATACAGTTTAATTCGTTTTATTTTTCATCATCAGGACAACCGATTTTAATTTTTTTTTAATTTTTTAAATTAAAATAGGTTATTCTGATAATGATGAATCCCACGTATTTTTAAAGGAAGGTTCGTTTCTGTCGTTTTTGTCTGATTGTGTGCGAGAAAGATAGAGTTATAGTCATTTTGTCCTCATAGAGGGCTTTTCTCTCTCTGTCTCTCTTTCTGCTGTCTTCAAGAAGTGTCTGGGGCTTCCCCAACATCTTCAGGACACCTAGGGAGGGAGCGTGGGGTAAAGCGCGTAGCCTTTTTAGCCTTCGTCGTCGAGCTATGACGTCACAACGTATGAGAAAAAAACGGTTTTTGCTCGTAACTCGGAAATAGCTGGAAATATAAACAAATCTCCCCTTAGTTCTGAGTAGAGCACTCGGTGGGTGAGGCAGAGCGGGGTGTCACAATATATGAAAGAAAAAAAAAACAGTATTTGCCTGTATCTCGGAAATGACTCGAAATATCAAAAGATCTCCCTTGGTTCTGATTGCTAATCGAGTGAAAAACGTCCGAAATCCGCAAAAAAACGGGACCAACGGCAACGGCAACGGTGTGTGACATCGTAGAATAAAAAAGTGTTTATAACTCGGAAACAGTGCGTTGAGTCCAAAAAATAAATTAAAAAAATCTCACGACAACCCTGGTCCTGATTGTCCCTTCTGCGTTGAATGCAAAATGTCCGAAGTCCGTATGTGGAAAATAAATTTCGGAAACAAGAGGTGTGTGAGGTGATACAGTAAAAAAGTCTTATAACTCGGAAACAGTGCGTTGAATAGAAAAAATAATTTAAAAAATCTCCCCTACACCCCTAGTTCTGATTGTTCGTCCTGCGTTGAATGGAAAAGGTCCGAAGTCCGTCTGTCGATAAACAAAAAAGTTAATCAAAAATTGCAACAGCAGTAGCGAACGCATTATCTTATCTCTCATTGATTGATGATTTGTTGTTTTTTTAAATAAATTTCGTATCAACCACCCCTCGAGATTCCAACAATTTTATTAAATTTAAAATTAAGGAAATTTTACATTTTTAATTTTTTTTTTGGAATAAATAATTAATTAGGTAAATTCATAGTTTTAATTCTATAACTTGATTTATTTTATTTAGCATTTAACACAAATGTGATTTCCAAACAAAAGATACGTTCCATATAACTCTTCAATTACATAATTAAATGCATTAAATTTATTTGGCAGTTATTATTTGGCAACAAAGCCACCGCTAGAACTGCCTCATATTACCGAGCAGAAGAGTTACCACGCTAAATTTTATTGCTGGATGCCGGCTAACAAGAACCTGCATCCTTTTTAGGTTGCAGTTACCAGTATTTAAAGCGCGGTCTGAGGCGATAAGTTATATTGTCTGTGTCACTACTCTGTTTTCTCTTTATTCCGACGCTATTGATTTCCTCTTGTTTAAAAATATGCAGCATTTAACAAATAAATAAATTTGGTTTATTCTGACATGTTTGTCATGTTCATTTAGGAATTCGAGATAGTGGCTGAGCGCGCGGCCCGACGCGTCGACAGAGAGCCAGACAATGACATAATCCCCCCCGCAACACCTGACGAACTAAGACTGACAATACGCAGACTTAAAAACAGAAAAGCCCCCGGACCCGACAATATACATAACACGACACTTAAACGACTACCACACAAGGGCCTCATGGCCCTACTAAACATAACAAACGCGACACTCAGACTAAGACACTTCCCTACCCGCTGGAAAACAGCAAACATAATCCTTATCCCAAAACCCAACAAAGATCACACCATCCCATCCAACTACCGGCCCATTAGCCTGCTCCCGGCTATGAGCAAAGTGGTAGAAAAAATTATCCTAACCCGTCTAAGAACCCACTCCCAAGAACTGCAAGTCATTCCAGACGAGCAGTTCGCCTTCCGACCCAATCACTCCACTGAACTCCAAATCCTTCGCCTTACCGAGCACATCACGGCGGCCTTCAACAGGGGACAGTACACTGGTGCTGTCTTCCTGGACGTCGCAAAGGCCTTCGATACGGTTTGGCATGAAGGCCTACTGATGAAAATGCTCACCAACCAATATCCCATATCCTTTACCAAACTCATAAAATCCTACCTACACCACCGAAAATTCCGCATCCAAATCCAAGATTCCCTTTCCACCACCCGTCCCATGGAGGCCGGTGTCCCCCAGGGCACCGTCCTGTCCCCACACCTATACACCATTTACAACTCCGACATCCCACATCCCCCCAACACCAACATATACTTATACGCCGACGACCTGACAATCACATCCCAATCCGTAGATCCTAGATATTCCGTCTCCCTCCTCCAAAACTCCTTAGACCAACTTGAAACCTGGTGCAACAGGTGGAAAGTCAAAATTAATCCCAACAAAAGTTCGGCTATCCTTTTTACCAAACGAAAAATCCCACAAAACCTCGACAGACTGACACTATCCCAGGAACCTATCTCCTGGAATCGACAAACACGATACCTGGGCGTGACGATGGACCAGCGTCTCACGTGGAAACCGCACATCGTGGAGACGGTGGCGCGAGCGAAGACCACCAGGGCTAGGCTCTATCCCTTACTCAAAGGTGGAAACACCCTCAGTTTAAGGAATAAGCGAACGCTTATCAAGGTGGTACTTCAACCGCAGCTAACCTACGCCTCCACGGCGTGGGGTCACGCGGCAAAAAGCCACTTAAAGTCATTACAGGCTGTGGAAAACATAGCCCTCCGCACGGCCACCGACGCGCCCTGGTACGTAAGAAACACTGACATATTACGAGACTTACAATACACAAACGCTACACAGACAATAAGACAAAACGCGGAGAAACGATTTGACGTAGCCGCTAGACATGACAATCCCCTCCTCAGGCAAGCCGTTGACTACGTACCCGACGTGACCGACAAACACAAAAGACCTAGACACCAACTTTTTGACCCTGGGTGACCACCCCAATGACCCCCCCCCTGCCCGCTAACCTTTTCTGTTTCAGAGACAGCCAGGATCAAGAAACGAAGACAACGACACACACACACACACACACACACACCCCCCATACCCTCCTTAACCCTCCCCTCCCGCGCTAGCCTAAGGGCCACCTTAGCAAAGCGCATCCCAGGCTGCATAGCCGCACTACCCTACCCAACCATACCACACATAAACATGACACTACCCCCGGGGTTTACACAGACGAGCCGGCGAAGCAAGAAGAGCGCCAGAAGAAAGGGCCCTAGCCGGCGGGGCCCAGCCAGGACAAAAGGAGGTCCCACAAAGCGCCTACACCGGCCGCATTTGCGGTCGGGGTAGACGACGGATGGGGCCCACCTACGAAGGCTGTCCAGGCCTACACGAGATGAGGCAGGATAAAGAGGGATAATCCCCCTCGATCCCAAATCATTGAGGCCAATTTCTAGCCATGGAATAAATGTTCATTTGTTTGATCGGATACAAAATTTAGGTAGTAAAATAGGGTTGTTGCCTATAAAAACAAACCACATACAAATTGTTGTTGATACAAAGATTTTATATAAAAGAACCTGCCTGTATAGGAAAATTTTAAATATATGACAAATTAGTGGTAGAAATCATTTATGATTTTTTGTGTTACTTAAAAACTAGTCTGACGTCATAAGGCGCAATTGAATAAGAAGCTAGTAGTGATCCTATTGCATAATTTTGAAGAAGAAGAAAATATATCAAAATTGTCCATCAAAACCTGTTGCCCTGTTTCCTGTTCTTTAAACAACAGTGACAGTAGTGACACTAGTGACAGCAGTCTATCAATTAAGAGTATTTGTGATAGTTATTATTAATTTCCTGATTGTAATGGATTCAACAAAATTTAAGTGGTGTTTTGTTCCACATTCCACATTCCACATAGCCAATTGCATTATCTCCATAAGACTCCCGAACTGCACTATAATTTTCCGTAAATAAATAGGTATTTATATTTATTATTTATATTGTAAATAAACATAATAAAATCATTCATTAAATATGTTAATCTTCACCTTACTGCTTTTATACCTCTGATTTCGCCAATATTAAAACGGTCGTCTCTTTTTAAAAATTCAATTCATGATCATAAAAATATCAATTTTCGGTATAATTTGCGAAATAGCTTTCACAAATTCCGTTTCACACATACTGCTTTACTTCTAAGGGAAGGAAGATTAAATGATTATTACTAAATAATAATTTTACTTAATAAAGAAATTCGATGATTAAGGAAAATAACTCGTAGACTTGAAAATATTTTATGAGACAATGTCACTGACAGAGTGACACTACTGACAGTGTTGACAGAGCATCTTCTTCCTCCAATTTTCCTTTACGCAATCATCTACACATAATTTCACTACAAGGTGCCCCTTATGACGTCACAGCCGTTTTGAAATATTATAAAAAAATCAGTTTTAAATGATTATTTTAAAACTGTTCCGACGCTTTTCTCAATCTCTAATTGTGCATTCACACTAATTAGTACGTGTAGAATTATATTATCTATTTTTTGAAATTTGGTCAACAACCCTAATATTTTATATTTGCCACAATTTCTATTTTTCAAAATCAGTGCCTGTGTTAGGTACAAAATATAGAAAAACATGTTGTATGTAGATAGCTACTAAGCATCAATAATTGTAATATATCAAATTTGAAAACTATGTACCTACTCAATGGTTTTTGAGTGCCATTCATTAAATCTTTGTTTCAGTTCTAATGTTTGAGAAATCATATCGTTCTTAACTGTAGGAATGGTTTTAGAAAAATCTAGTCACTGTTTATTTTCACTAGAAAAAATAGTCTTCGAAATTTGTCGTCATAAAATTTATCTGCTAAAGAAAATGGTTAAAGTAGAATTAGATTAGAACAAGAAGTCGTGACTTTTAATACTGTCGTCATTACATCTCGCAAAAGAATAATATTCATTGTTTACTGCTGTTTTCCTTAAATTAATCGAAATAATTCCATAGTTTCACACATTAAGAAAATACACATCCTAGTTAACTTTTCAAACTTCATCAAGAAAATTAAAAGTTGTTATTGCTATATGTCCCGGGACATGTTTGAAAATCAGAATCATAATTAATTTTTTCCTCCAATTCCAGGGTACAGGAACAATTCTATTTTATGGAATTGGTTGGATAATACCACAACATTCCTGGACGCCTACACACCAATATTGCGCCTTGTCGTGCTAAAATATGCAGAAATAATGTCCTAAACCGGCAGGAATGCTTCACGTACAGGCGCAGAAATATTTCATAATCAATCCTGCGTTAATGAAATGTACAGAATGTCTTTGAATGTGGGGCCCGTTTTTTTTAAGTAATAATATGTATTAAAATAAATCGTGCAACTTATTAAAGAAGTTAAATTTTTCAAGACTATTTTGACGTTTAAATGTTGATCATCACTAATCCTGTGATACGGATATGTTTGTCTAACTACTACCACACACAAATGTGGTACTACATTATCACAGTACTTACTAGTACTAAAATATTGTTGGTTTGACAAGAACCTTAGAGGAACAACGGTAGATTAGAAAATGTAATCAAGTACAGGTTTTTTTTATAAAAATATTGAATTTCGTGGGTGTTCCTAAAATTCGTCTTTATATTGTCACATATGAATAGATTTTTATGTCACTACAATGATGCAAGGTTTGATTAGTCTACCTTTTTGCAAGAACTTAATCGAAGACTTATCGCAGAGGACAAGGTTAAAAATTTAATAGACTTGGAAAAAGTGTGCACTAGATGTACTTTATCATTTAGTAACTAAAGTCGAAGTATTGGTTAGATACGATCACGGTATATTTATAATCTGGTTGCATAGATATGACAACAGAAGGAATCATGAAACCCCATCAATGGAATACATTCGGACATCAGCTTCATCATGCAGATTGAAGAAATTGTCCTTGTCGATTCTAGATAAGTTTAAAGAGAAAACCAGACAGCAGTAATAGGGCACAGCGTATACAGAAAGCCAACGCATGCGGATAGGTGTTTGTAGTTTCAATATCATCACTATCCTTTCAGTATCGTCAACACATGGAGCACGTCCATCTAGGAGCAGGAAAACTTGGACGAGAAACTACAGCAGCTATCATTTACTACTCTTAAGGGGCATGGATACACGATCAGGGATAGGAGGAATATCTGGCAACAACCTATCTGAGTGACATATCAGTACGAGATTATTGAACACAATTGTCACTGGAAAGATAACAATGCAGAAAAATCACAGTTGGGGAGCAACGTGATAATACTAATAGAGAGAGAAGATATTGGTCAAGACTTGACAGAGCGACACTACAAATTTAGAAGAATCCTGATTGATAATTTCAACGAAGATGAGGAACTATTTGGAATTTGGAAATAACTATTTGGGATTTGGAAATAACCCCGCTAAAACCAATTATAGTCTGTTTGGAAATGAAAGAGAGTAATAAAACCCCGAGATAAGAACCGGCCATGGGCGTGGTAATATTTCGTTTCAGATAATTATCGGGTAACACTAATGCTAACAAAAATGACAGGGATTGGAAAATCGACTATCTACAGACTTTTAAAGGAAACAAAAAATGAACAAGATACTGTAAATCCCCCAAAATCATCTACAGGGAGGTCAAAAGTCGTTATAGATGATTTCTTCAAAAATGTCATTCGCAGAAATTTACACTCATTTTATTTTAAAAAAGAAATACCAACGCTAAACAAAATTTTAAGTGAACTTTCAGAGGACAACGATTTGCCAAAAATCAGTAGAAGCAAATTATGGGCCGTCTTACGAGAGTTGAATTTTTGCTGGGAAAAGCAGAACAGGAAGTCAGT
>NW_019416474.1:419173-429800 GCF_000390285.2 Anoplophora glabripennis | reverse complement strand
CCCCCCGTACCCACCCCAATGGACCTTGTGGAAATAAATGGATTAGTCCATCAAATTGCTCATCAAAATTTAGCTGTGTATACCAAATTTCATTCATTTATCACAACGCGATTGAGAGATATTGCAAAAAAATGATTTCCATTCCTCCCTCTTCAATGGGTCCCTGTGCCCTTAGGAAGCATTTCCGGACCCATGTTCATATGAACTTTTTTACTTAGTTTTTATCATAGAATCGACCTGTTCAAGGTTGGCAGCTAATTATGAGACACCCTGTATAAGTCAAATACGGGAACACTTCCATGGACTATGGCACCAAGCTTATATTGATATTAGACAAAGGACTGAATTCTCAGTTTCAAAATTTTATGTGAAGAATAGTGTGATATATCTCTGGAAACATTAACAATAATGTTGTTTCCATAATTCAGAATTTGGTTCAAATAATAATTTTTTTAAAGTAATTAGTATATAAAACATAGATATCACATTAATTAGTATTGTATATACTATTTTACTAAATTGTATGCCATTTAAAATGATCAAAAATTTTAAAATTTAAAGCTGATTCGAAACGCTATCTTATTGGTAATGACGTATTAAAGTAGTTCTAGGACGGGCTAAGTAATGTTGGTTGCGGTAATTTGTAGCTCTCTTTCCACATTGTTGATCTTCATAAATATGTGGAACCATCTTGTTTTAGTTTGATTTTTCCACCTATTAGTTTGAAACGCACATAGTTTTTTCCATGGCTTCTTCTAACTAAAATAACATTAAAGTGATCTTCACAACATAAGAAACTACTTCGTGATGTGATGATGTATGTCTTCTAACTGCTTTAAACCACTTCAACATCTAGAATAGTCGGTTGGTGCAGTTATAAAATGTATATTTGGATTATTTATTGAAGTATTTCTACAAGATGGTAGAAAATACCACTTATAAAATTTATTTGTTGCAGCCATCTTAATCAGTTCACACTATAATAGAATGCTCTCGCCATAAAATATAAAAAAGATCTCGCGCGTGCGTTGACATTGACAATACTACTTTGTTACGTCATCATCGAGTTATGCAACTCATAATACACCATGCAAATATGATTTCGCGGCAAATTTTACGGCTTTAATTTGGAGATTAAATTATGTCCAAAATAGATAAAAAAATGATTAAAAAATGTATATGGTGTTATCATAACTGAGCTCTAGAAGCATTCTATATCATTTTTGAAAAAAGTGATAAAACCCTATTGTCACAATTTTCTTACCATTAGAAGGAAAATGATGAGTTTTTTAGGAAATTTTGTACACAAATCCAGTATTATCAACTTAACTAATTATTCTATTTAGTATTTGTTTTCTAAATTTAAAAAATAACGAGATGGCATTTATAAACAATATTTGATACTTTTATCATTTTTATCGGCTTAGAAAAAAACATATATACCTTATCAATAATAAATTATCTCACAACACGGCGACTTGGCTGTTGAAGTTGAAGGGATAGAAAAAAATGTTAAATACGAATAGTGTACGAATTTTCTTGGAGCGTTTGAATTTTATATAAAATTTAATTATAATGGTTTCAAAATAAATTGTTTATTATGGCAAGCGTCTTACCGTTCCAGTGATGTAAGGCTAGATAGGTAATGGAAATAATATACGTTTGTTTACCTAGCAACTAATGTCCAATAGTTAATGCATTTTCGCTCTTTTATTTGAATATCAGTTTATATACTTAAATAGGGACTTGGATTTTTACGTTTTTTTACTGCTATTGATATTTGCAGTAGGTACTTGAAATTTTATATTTTAAAAAATTGAATAAATAACAAAATCTTAACCATACTAATAAGTTACGAAAGTTGTGAGACCAGGATGCATTCGAAACTCTTATAGACTCCCAAAATGATGTAACATGAAATTTAATAGCAATAAATAGATAAAAATGATATATTGCAAAATTAAAAACACTAATTAGATAATGTTTGAAAGTTTTATTGAATCCATAATTTTTGTGAGAGGTTAGCTAATACATAATTGTAAAATTTTTGCAACATCAATGAGACCTTACTGCTACTACTAAAAGTAAATTAATAAATTTTAGGGCAAAATTAGGTACCCCTGTTTTAATTTTATATGTGCATTGGAACTAAAATACTCGGCTAATAGTAGTATTAAATTGTAGTTTCAATAAAATTATAAATAATTTAATTTGGAAGCATTCAACTCCTGTTCTTAGATAAGTACCAGAAATGTAATTATAGCTTTTAATTTGAATGTCAAATGTTATTGGATTCAACAATCACATCTATCTATCTGCCAACTATAACGACGTAATAGAGACTTTACATGATGCAGAAAGTAGTTATAATAGTGTATTGCTGTATTTAGCATTCTTTGAATATCAAGGTTTGTTTATAAAAAAATAAAAGAATTGAGGAAGAATCTAATTCGATATTTTTCTATATTCTAAATTAAAAAAATTACAAAATAGAATATCTAATCCCAGAAGAATGTCAGTGGTTGTTGTCACTATAAAAACACTTTTCACATTGTATGTTGACGTTTCTAGATTCCCTCGTTTCGTTCGCAAAACTAAAGTTTTTTTATTCTATAATTGATTTTTTTTAACTACTTTTATTTATTACTTATCTCACCTCTCGTAGGATTCTTAACCAGCACTGATCAAAATTTCAAAAAAGATAGACTCACATTCATTCATTTAACACAATGAATTCTCTAATTTTCTTTTGCGTTTTTTCCTTCTTCCAGAATTTTTACAAATCTCTCCTAATAAAATGACCTTTTTCTCAATCATATTCTTGAATACAATCATATTTAAATCCGATTTCAATCATCACATTAACACAAAGAAGTGTGCAATTAAAAGTTTATATGACAGAGCATTACACTTATTTTCATAAAATGAAATTGTCGGTAATCAATAAAAATTTATTAAAACTATTTTATTACTTATTCGAAGTATTTAAAATAGGACAAGAATGAAATTGTACACCAAGTTTCCATATAGGGTCTATCACAGAAATTAAAAAAATATATGATAGGTAGATACTTGTTTAATACTAGAACTACACCAACACATGAACTATTTTATCAGTAACTATCAAAATTGAAAAAATGCCCTCAAATTATGTCAGTTTCACGGACATCTCAATTTTGCATTTTGAAAATACACTTTTTCAGATATACACACCCTTCTTTTATGTCTAACTGTTTGATGATGTCATTGTAATTTCCCGTATAACATACCTTTCTGAATTCAGCAACATAGAATTATAGTACTTTATTTCACTTCCAGAAATAAAAATGCATAAAAGTGATGATTTGACAAAAAAATATGATAAAAAATGAAATTATGATAACTTAATGAAATAAGATTAATCTCTCCAAAAGTATCGGGAAAAAGTTTAGGTAATAAGTTTAGATTTTAAAAATAAAGAAATTTGATTATACAAAATTCAACCGATCAGTATCGACATTAACCTAAATCAATTCATTTGGAGACATTTTCCCATCTTATCGCATATCTCTGGAAGTAGAATTATGTTTCTGAATTTAGAACACCAAGTTCTGGCAGAAAACTATATAGGAATTCTATATAAAAAAAATCTGATGATGTTACCATGCGCAAACTGTTAAAAGTGCAAGAGGCGGGATACAGAAAAAAAGCTTTTTATAATGCAAAAACAACATGCTTGAGCAATTATCATGAATTTCATCGTTTTGGAAATAATTAATGTATTCCATAATTGTCTTACCATCATAAATATATAGCAGAAAATTTCTAAGGAATTACAAAAAGAACTGAAACCGAAGATATTTCATTAAATATTAACATTTCCGTGGGGGTAGGAGAACAATTAAAATCGATTTTACTCGGAAACGGCAAGTCCAATAAGAAAAAAAAAAATACAATTTTTAAATTTTGCCATAAAACTGAAAAACTAACCACAAAAGATTTGGGAAGCCTTTACCCTACACCTTAGTAGTCGTAACCAAAATAAATTTTAAATCGTTAGTCTATTTATTTTCTTGAGAATACAATAGTTACTAGGCCCTTAAAATTTCATTTGTTTATTCCTATAAGTTATGGAGATATTGAATAAAAACCCTCTTCATAAACTTACCTTAAAGGGTGTGCTTAGAAACCATTTTCGGGTCTACGTTTTATTAGAAGTCTATCAGGCTAATTATGGGACTCCAGTATTTTAGACAATTAATTTTCAACATGACGTGACCAACTGACAATTTATCATTAATGTACCTTCTTCTGTAATATCTTATATCAACATATTAATCATAGTTAAAGCTTACAAATAAATTAACCTGTATTTTCAATAAATTACAAGTAAGGATAAAGGGGGAGCATTGATTTGTTCCAATGCCTACCATGAAAATAATTTACTTTCTGTAATAGGTTTGAGACATTTTCAAATAACAAATAGTCGAATTGCTATAAATTTATTTCATGATGGAACTAGATGACTTTTGATGATAAGAACACTATATTGTATCGCTAACTTATGATAAACTGCGGAAAATTTAATTTTCCTCTATTTGAATCCAAGAATTGGTGTCTGAATAAAAAAGAATAACTTAGCATTTGACAAGATAAGAATTCGGTCACGAAAATAGTTGGCTACCACCCAGCGAAACGTCTGGATTTGTAATATTTTATTGCCGCCAAATGAAGCGTAAAATGTATAACTATAAATTTTGTACCCCATACATAAAATAATCATTTTTTTATTTTGATTAAGGTATACTGCTTGTCGAAATAGTTTAACACCACTTAATCGACTTAATAATGAACTTGATGCCTTTAAAATTTCTGACAAATTGGAAATTCAGAGTGTTTCGTTCCTATGGAAATACCTCCGCTAGAGAAGATTGTTGCGTGACATTATCTCTGTAAAGTAACTGAATTCGTTCACTTAAGGAAATTGTTTTTACTTTGATCAATTTTTCATAAAATGGTAAATCCCCTCTAGACAAATGAGATTACTATTTTCCTATTCAAATTTAGATAGTCTCTTTTGACAACACTAGAATTTAGTTATACATAAGCAATATGTTGGATTTTAGTCGTAGGTACCTGAAATGTTTAAAGTTGTTGATTTGGAAAACAATCACGAGAAAAAGTAACTCCCGTATTCGTTTTACTGTTTCTTTTCATTTATTTATTAATTCTGAAGAAAATTTCTGTACAACTACAAATACTATTTAACTTCATGTTGGCAGTCTATTTTAATTGTTCATTGCTTTTAAATAGCTTTCTGACCAAATAATGCTTATGTTTAGACAATCGTTCTTAATTGTGGATATAGGCTATTGATTATAGGATTTTAAAAGGAACGATGACGTTCAAGATATTTTATTACATGAATCGTTCAAATGATCATTTTAGATGAAAAAACCGCGGAGTACTATTAAATTAGAGGGTGGAAATTGGAGATTGGGGTGAAAATACACTCCTTTCAGTTTTTTAATGTAGCTCGAAAACGAAGGAAAATTTCGGTATAGTTCATAGGAAAAATTATTTAGAGTATTGAATCGAAGCGGCTTACTTAAAAAATTTAAAAGGACAATTTTATGCAAAAAATCGTTAACAAACAATTTGAAAAAAAGCAAAAATTTCGATTTTTTCATTTTATTTATTTTTTGCCTCTAGTTTTTTTTGAGTAAAGATAGGTATAGGCATCGCTTCACAAAAAAAAGTAGATAAAATTGCCTTTAAAATAAGAGGTTGAAAAGTATTTTTGGATGAAAAGTGACATATAATAATGGCCACTCAAACTTATAACTAGCCAATTTTTCGATTTTCATCGCGTTTTAATTCTCATTTTTTGCAAAAAAGGAAGGAAATAAGACGTTCAAGGATTTTCTTCACATGACTTGTTCGATTAACAATGAAAAAATCGCGGGGTGCTATTAAATTAGAGGGTTGAAACTGAAGATAGGGGTAAAAATGTACTTTTGCAGTTTTTTAAATATAGCACGAAAATGAAGCAAAATTTCGGTATAGTTCATAGGAAAAATTTTGTAGGGAATTGAATTTCCCTTATTTAAAAAATGTTAAAGAAAAATTTTATGCAAAAAATCGTTAATAAACAAATAAATTTTTTTAATTTTTTTTTTACTTTTTTGACTGTTATTTATTATTAACAAATAATTTTTTATTAACTAAAGAACCAATTTGTTGTAAAAGTAATAAGATTATTTTAGGTATGTTAAAAACAACGAAAATCTAAAAAATATTTAAGTTTGACCTTTTATAATTCAATATTAGCCCAAAAACTTTTGAGAACGCATCATTTTGAAGGGAATCACATCTTGTTTTTTTGTACAGCAATTTTCTTTGCCTACTTCTACTAACAAAAAAAATAGAGTCAAAAAAGTAAAAAAAATCAAAAAATCTTATTTTTTGCTTTTTTTAAACTTTCCCTTTAAATTTTTTAAATAAGCCATTTCGATGGGAAATGTAATTCTCTAAATAGGTATTTTTTCATTTTTTATTTTTATTTATTTTTATCGACCACATTACATACAATAAACATATATCTAAAGTCACTGTTACATTAAATGATCATTGTTAGAATTCAACAGTTGAAATAATCACTTACGTTATAAAAACATCTATCCAATAAAAAGTTTCCTATAAACTACACCGAAATAGTGCTTCGTTTTCGAGCTACAATTAAAAAACTGTAACGGGTGCATTTTCACCCCTATCTCTAATTTCCACACCCTAATTTAATAACACTCCGCGGTTTTTTCATCTAAAATTACCATTTGAACGATTCATGCAATAAAATTTGTTGAATGTCATAGTTCCTTTTAACTCTGTTTTTTGGATATAATTAATAGCCTAATAGGAGATCTTCCTTATTTGACAATACAACATCATCTTCATCTGCAGAAATTATACATCCTTTAAATAAATCGTAGTGTAACATTAAATTTCATAAAATTTGTGGTTCTGGGCCCATACACATCGAAACATCATGAGCTCTTATTAAAATTGAAGCCTCGTGTGCAAGATGGGATCATTTAATTTTTTTGAAAAATGAGATTATTGCAGAAATATGTTTGTTCAAAAATGTTTTTGTCAGATGCAAATATGAAACCTATGTACTTAATAGAAATCGAACTATAATTTACTCGTAAATATACATATACAGGGTGTACCATTGAAAACTTTGCCCGGCTTATTTTGAACTACATTCCAAAATATTAAAATTGCCGCAACACGTCCATTTTGTTTTCAAGGGGGACACATTTTAGCGTGAAATACAGACTCGCTAGAACAATCCCCTTCGCGGGGGAGCATTCAACTTTAGAATCTTAAATGGCACTCTAGGTCGAGTGACACCTCATTCGAAAGTGCTTTTAATTCTGGTTGTCATAATGTATTTTTTTTCAATTTTAGTTCATCTGTTGAAAAAAAAAAATTATTTATGCTTAGAAATAAAAGACAATGTTGTATTAATCATTTAATTAATTGTTCAAAATGCCAAAGGGAAAACTATAAAAAGTTTCAATTTATTTTCACTGTAAAAACTGTTTACAAATAAAAGGTATTTTGAATAATGAAAAAAAAAATGGTCATAATCATTTAATTAATTGTTCAAAATGTCCGCCTCCTACTTCCATGCAATAATAAAAACGTTATTCAACATTTCGACGAACATTATTAAGAATTTCGGGGCTAATTAGGTGGCATTCTTCAATGATACGCCGCCTGAGCTCTTCTAGAGACTGCGGCTGAGCGGCATAAATTTTAGACTTTAAATGTCTCCATAAAAAGAAATCGAGTGGTGTTAGATCAGGTGATCTGAGTGGCCACTCAATAGGCCCGCGGCGACCTATCCATTGATTTGGAAAATTTTCATTTAAAAATTGTCGTACTGCAACTGTAAAATGTGGAGGTGCGCCATCTTGTTGCAACCAAACATTGTCCTCTAAAATGTTGTCATCATTTTCCAAAGTTTCAACAATCATTGGATAAATGTAGTTATTCAAAAGCTCAAGACACATATCCCCATTCAGATTTTCTGACAGAAAATATGGTCCAATAATCTTATTGCCGAGAATTCCTGCCCACACATCAAGTTTTTCCGGATGTCGAGTGTGTTCCTCTCTAAATAATGTCGGATTGGTGTCACTCCAATAACGGCAGTTATGACGATTAACCAAGCCATTCAGATAAAAAGGGTATTCGTCGGAAAAACATATTGAATATAAAAAAATTTGATCGTTTGCTCTTCCGCAAATTGGAAACGACGGTCAGGATCGTCTTCATTAAGTGCTTGAACTAATTGTAGTTTATAAGGGTGGTATTTATAAGCTTTTAAAATGCGTTGACAACGTGTGCTAGAAACTCCCGAAATTTCAGATAGCTTACGAATGCTTAAATTATGATCCGCTTCCACATGACCAGGAACAGCAATTTCGGTAGCCTCATTCTAACAGGGTTTCGAAATTGTCGTTTTTTATTTTCCACTAATCCTGTTTCACAGAACTTTTGAACCAAACTGAACAATTAATTAAATGATTAACACAAAATTGTCTTAAGCATAAGTAAAATATTTTTTTCAACAACAGATGAACTAAAATTGAAAAAAATTACATGATGACAACCAGAATTAAAAACACTTTCGAATGAGGTATCACTCGACCTAGAGTGCCATTTAATATTCTAAAATTGAATGCGCCCCCGCGAAGAGGGTTGTTCTGGCAAGTCTGAATTTAACACTAAAATGTGTCTCCCTCGAAAACAAAATTGACGTGTCGCGGCAATTTTAATATTTTAGAACGTAGTTCAAAATAAGCCGGGTGCAAAGTTTTCAGTGGTACACCCTGTATGTATAACACCAGTTATCTCTTGCTATAGAAATTAAATGCCACTTATTCCGTTCTTGCACCACATAATTGTTGATTTTTTGAACTTGGTATTTAACCTGGCTTTTTTTACTTATTTTGAAAGTACATGTACCTGTCTAAAAAATTTGACTACTACTTATCCACTTCTTTCATCTGGTGCGATTTTAAAGATAAACAGTAACGCAATTGCATTCTTCCACCACAAATGATTTTGTGAACATATGATTAATCAGGTGCAAATGTTATATTCATTTAGCCAAATTTGCATTAGTGTCCACAATTGTTGGTATTTGATGGACTGTAGTGTTTTAATTAATGATCTAACCTGTATTATCTTTTTTTATTAACATAAACATATAAGTGTCATGCCACCAACAATCGTTATGACATATGTGTGTTTACGTTAACAAACTTATTAAAAATGAGAGTTAAATCATTAGCTAGAAGATTACGGTCCTTCGGCAGAATAATGATAGGGTTTAGTACATAAATAATAAAAAAAATCCCCCTCAAAATTGGTTTCTATGATAACTATAACTTGCAGTTAATACACAGATGTTGAAGCTTGTGGTACGAGGTGGGAAAAAGAATGTGACATTGAGAGTTAGCGATTAACATCACCAGATTAAATGCTGGTAGTCGTTGTAATGGATGATGACAGGAAATTTTGGGAGGAATTTTTTAAATATTCATCGTTTAAATCCATGTATTTGTTATAGTAATGCCAAGCACTAGCTAATAGAAACTTCCATGATTCTTACATCATGTTTCAATGTGTAGAGCAGCGTATGGATGCCAAGTTTAAAAATTTCTAGATGCTTGAACCATTTCATGTTTCATTGATAGTCTGGCGGTTTTAATCAGGCTTACTTCGCGCTTGGAGCAACATTTTACTCTGCCGTTCACATTAAATCACATTTTTGAAATCAATACTGTCAGTTATAATATCACAAGAGCATAGAAAATATTCGATTATACTTCCGAGTCACGAGACGTATTCTGCGAAACACCACGACAGCGTAGCTGGAGTGGTGTTTTAAGGATATACGTCGAGTGAGGAGGTTAGTATAATCGAATATTTTCGTTTGCTCGAGTGGTATTCGATACGATTATATAATTCAGAGCTTGAACCGAAGCGTTCCATTTTTTTTTGACGTTTATTGACAAATGTTAAAACTATCGTTACCATGACATAGTTCACATTGTTGGAGGAGGCGAAACACCAAAACGGTTATACCACGTCGTCAAGAGTATAATCGCTTATCAATACATAGTAACTACGTAAAATTTGTAATTGCTATTGGCTAAATTTCTAATGAATTATATAATCAGTTATAATATCACAAGAGCATAGAAAATATTCGATTATACTTCCGAGTCACGAGACGTATTCTGCGAAACACCACGACAGCGTAGCTGGAGTGGTGTTTTAAGGATATACGTCGAGTGAGGAGGTTAGTATAATCGAATATTTTCGTTTGCTCGAGTGGTATTCGATACGATTATATAATTCAGAGCTTGAACCGAAGCGTTCCATTTTTTTTTGACGTTTATTGACAAATGTTAAAACTATCGTTACCATGACATAGTTCACATTGTTGGAGGAGGCGAAACACCAAAACGGTTATACCACGTCGTCAAGAGTATAATCGCTTATCAATACATAGTAACTACGTAAAATTTGTAATTGCTATTGGCTAAATTTCTAATGAATTATATAATCA
>NW_019416474.1:392284-417980 GCF_000390285.2 Anoplophora glabripennis | reverse complement strand
GGAGAGAGATTTAAAGATTTAAATTTTGCTTATCATTCCATAACTTCGAACTCTTACTTCTCCTTGATAAAAAAATAGTATGATGTGAAATTATACGTCTATTTTAATATTATTTAATGTAATTTAAAGAATAATTTTCTGTTCGTATTTTTTTTTTCGAAAAAATGGAGTTAACACTATTTGGCACAAACATGATTTAGGGATTTTATATTATAATATTTACTAATTGTGCGATAATACACGATGAATGTGGATATAATACTAAAGTAAACCAACATGATTTTGATATGTGTGGAGTTAATACTCCGAAGTCAAACTAATAGAATATTAACTCCACATACACCTGTTTGGCTCGGACTAAATTGATGTAACAAGGAACTTAATACTGTGGAAATGAAACACGGTTAATATTAAATACACATACGATTGTCTAGCTTGGAGACAGGTTGGGACTTATTATTATTTAGCACTGTCTATCTTCGAAAATATCATGAGTGGGAGTTATTACTGTTTATCACGTGAAAGAGCATAAGAAACTGTGTTGGGCTGTCAAATAATCCCATTTTCGTAAAAAATGGAGTTAATACAGTTTAGCTCTGAGGTACAGATATGATGTCATAAGTGTGACAATGATGGATGACGTCACCGATGTTTTTTTATAAATGCAAAGTAGGTCATACGTGGCTCTTTTAAAAATTCTTGTAATTCAACCATATCAATCCGTTCAAGCAAAATAATTTTGTATAGTGCCAAAGAAAACATTCCAAAATTGCAACAAAAAATGTATTTTTAACACCCCAAATAGATCATCAAATTGACGAACTTTTTTTAACTTAATTTGTACTATCTCAGTTCGAATGCGTTCTACTAATGCATATAAAGTTTGTGGTCTATTATGGTATAATTTACTTTTTAAATATCCCCATAAAAAGAAATCTAGAGGAGCTAAATCTGGGGACTTAGATTGTCAATCAATTGATCCTCTTCGCCCTAGCCACCTCCCTCCAAAGACGTTGTTGTCCAAGTAGTTTCTTAACAATACAGCATACTGAAGGAGTGCACCATCTTGCTGAAGTTACAAATCATTTATATTTGGAAATAGCCGATTTAGTTCGGAGAGAAGTTTTCTTTCAGAAATTATAAATATCGAGGTTCCTTCGAAAAGGTATGGTTCTATGATCCTATTATCTATTATTCCGGCCCAAACATTCACTTTCTCTAGGTAATGAGTGTGATACTCCTGCATCCAATGTGGATTTTCAGTTGCCTAATATCGATAAGTTGGACGGTATACACGACCATTTAGGAAGAATGTAGCTTCATCACAGTCTTTTTACAAACATCGGATTTTGGTTAATTTTTTCCTTTAAAATTTTACAAAATCCGACTCGTTTGTCAAAATCGTATTTCAAAAGCTCCTGAAGATAATTTTGTGAGGATGCTACTTTTGAAGTCTCTAAGAACTGTTGAATGATCCATGTTATTATCTAATGCTATGTGGATTTTCTTGAAACGCTGGTAGAATATCTACAATAGTTTCTTATTTTCGGGTATTTGTTTTCTACTACCTTTTGGGAGGTTCTTTATATGACTCATTTCTTTAAACTTTTTTCAATTTTGCTTACTGTGGATGAGAAATTAGGCCGAGGTATTTACTTTTTATTTATTTAAAAAGGTACAAACTTCTCCGAGTCCTGGTCTTGTCTCGAACCAATCATTAGAATTTCAATTCTTTCTGTGTCAGTGAGCTTCGTTTTCATAAAAAACACTTTTAAATATTTCTGGTATGCTAGCATAAACCGCTTGTAGGCCAGTCATTATAGCTTTTTTTCGGGAAAAAAATACTAAGTATTAGAAATTTCTCTGCGGAATATTGTTCAGAAACGTGTTATAAACAAAATATCAAAAAATAAACTCGAGACTAGTTGGGAAACTTTGTAAAAACAATGGTCAAAATTATGGAAAAGTGGTTTTTTGACTCGCGTAAAAAAACTGTCATTTATAGTGAAAAAAAGGTTTATACAAAAAAATAAACCTATAAAATAAGACAAGTCCGATTAAATTCCGATAATTTGTTTATGCACATCGCAAGATATCAAAAATGGTCGAAATTGTCCGCTTTTTTCAATTGCTAATAATTAATGCAATTTTCATCGCAGACACTTGTAATTCAGGATTTTTGAAGCTTTTTGCACCCTTAATAAGTGGTAAAAATTTCAGCCCAAAAACTTCATTAGCTTGGCGTTGGCGGAATTTGTTATCTAAGAAGATGCTATTTTCAATTCATTTTTCCCAAGCTCACAGGCGTTGTAGGGTTTCGATCATTAGTTGTTTTTGTACCTAAATAGTTGTATTGACATATGCATTTACTGATAATTTAATTTTTCAAATTTAATTTGTTTAAAAATGACTGAAAAAATGTTAATATTTATTACATCGTTAAGCGCGCATGCTAAGCCTCGCCTTCCCCACTCGTTCGCTAGACCAAGTAATAGAACGCATCGCCGCTATCTTCTTTTTCGAAATTAAATAGTTGAATTCACCTTAATGTTAATGTAGGACATGAAAATATAGCTCTTAATGTATACTCTCTCCAAATTTCGGCTCTTAATATTAATAATTAAGGTCACTGCGATTAAATAAATAAAAAAAATTATCTCAGCTTCTAATCAACTTACAACAACGATTTTTTTTTAAATTCGAAGAAAACTAAAGTATAGAGGTTACTATTTTATTTTATAATAATTACCTATCTTAACAATTTAATAAATATTAACATTTTTTCAGTCATTTTTAAACAAATTAAATTTGAAAAACTAAATTCTCAGTAAATGCATATGTCAATACAACTATTTAGGTACAAAAACAACTAATGATCGAAACCCTACAACGCCTGTGAGCTTGGGAAAAATGAATTGAAAATAGCATCTTCTTAGATAACAAATTCCGCCAACGCCAAACCAATGAAGCTTTCGAGCTGAAATTTTTACCACTTATTAAGGGTGTAAAAAGCCTCAAAAATCCTGAATTACAAGTGTCTGCGATGAAAATTGCATTAATTATTAGCAATTGAAAAAAACGGCAATTTTCGACCATTTTTGAGCTCTTGTGCATAAACAAATTATCGGAATTTAATCGGACTTTTTTCATTTTATAGGCTTATTTAATACCTACCTTTTTTGTATAAACTTTTTTTCGCTATGAATAATAGTTTTTTTACGTGAGTCAAAAAACCACTTTTCCATAACTTTGACCACTGTTAAAACAAAGTTTCCCAATTAGCCTTGAGTTGATTTATTGATATTTTATTTATAACAGGTTTCCGAACAATATTCCGCAGAGAAACTTCTAATAGTATTTTTTTCCCGAAACAGGCTCTTTCATGTCTATAATGACAGAAACGTGAGTTAAGTTGATTTGAACGTAGCCTTGACAATACATCTTATGAAAATGCAAAAAATAATTCCCCGGTCTTTATCTCGTGCACTTTCTTAAAAATTCACTTAGGAACGACGGTTCACATTAATGAAGTAAATTGTTAAATGTAATTTTAGAATTTTTTCTTTGGTAATATACAAAATTCTATTACCTGAACTTATTGATATGTAGTAGAGTATTACAAGACCTTTAAAAAGAGTTATCGCATTACTCGCATTTGTATTTAAAAAAAAACATCGATAACGTCATCACTGTCACATAGATGACGTCATATGTAAAAAAATATTTCGCAGAATGCACTTTTAAAAATAAAAATTGACCTGTTACAGACATTTTCGTCCAAAATCACCGATATACGAAATAATGCATTTTTCATTTGCACCATACCTAATGAAATATACAGGGTGTCTCTAAAAAGTTTGTACAATGCTACCTATTGCCGCTTCATCAATAAGCAGGGAGTGCAGGGGTATGTTTTTCCATTGAAAAACATATCTTTTAGGACAGGTCAATAATAATTAGTTATTTTTCAGATTTTTGGATAGTTTAGATTGGTTACATTGTTTAGATTGTGTTGGACTGATTAGATTGTTTTTAGAAAGTATGTTTTTTATTCTGCCAGTTCTGTTTGCAGTAAAATTGTTAAATAAACGAAATTTAAAATTGTAATTGCACTGTTTCGTTTAAAGGCATATTTCTTGCTAATAAACGATTGCTCCTAATTTCGTTTATCAGTGCAGTTGAAAATAACTTTTAAACAATTTTTTTATGCATTTACAAATTTAAATGTGTTTTTGTTGAAAACGTTTGGCTTTAGAAATATTAGCGAGGCATACCTTTTTAAGCAGGAAAGTTGGGGAAAAGATTTTTCCGACCCAAAGTGAAACACACCGTGGCAAAAAAAGTTTTGGCAGTTTAAATGTGTCCTAATGGTCGCTTGTGGCGCCCTCTAGAAGATACAATAATTCCGGCGAAAAATTCGAATTTCTCATTCCAAAAAACCACCGGATACGAAATTTTACGAAATTAACTCGAAGTAATCGAACGATATTAAAGAAAATGTTATTAGAAAAGATAAATCGACTTATTTTAACCATTGGAGTATTGTACAGACCCTTTATAGACACCCTGTATAAACGCGTATCTAAATGTCTTCTTAAATAATTAATCAAATTATATAATTCAATTCAATAAGTACATATTATCGGAAAATGTAAATATAATTATTATGGTTAAGATAAATATTTTATTTAAGTATCGTAATCTCGAGTCGATAACAACTGGAGGATGTGCAAAGTTGTAAGCGCCAAAAAATAAGTATTATACATCTTTAAATCTATCACGACGAGAAGCTGCTATACGAAAGTAATTATTACTAAACAATCAGCAATAAATTATTTAAATTTTTACACGTGCCAGTTTTACATGCAACTCATACATAATTGTGTCGGTGTGAGAATCATAACGTCGCATTCTATTGTGTTTCGTATTGTGAGTAAACAAAGAAACGAATTAAGTATAGTGATGGCTTTGGATAATGAAACCTAAATGTTTTAGAACACTTATTACAGAGCTGAATATCACAGTATTCTTAAAATTGTTTATACTAACTGTCTACTTATCAAAAGCATCTCTTTTATTCATTATATACTAATTTTTCTATTTTAGAATCATAATAAAAATTTATACCTAGATATTAATGCAATGGTACAGTGCCGAAGTGATTCTCTAATGCAAGTACATCCAAAATAACAAAAAGGTGTTATAACCTTTAAAATTTTTAAAACCTTGAAAAAATTAGTCATTCTAGAACATACGGTTATGGGAAAACCATCCATAAATTAATAGAAACGTTAATAAAACGTGTATTGATGCAATATTGTGTATTTAAGTATACTTAAAATTTTAAAACGTAATATAGGAGCCTATTCTAAGTAAATGCATTTTTTATTAGTTTTTACAAAGAAGAATATCGTATTCTAAATAAGAATGGGTTTAGATATATTTCATATTTACTTTCAAATGTAATAATTAATTTGAAATATTCTCCGAAGTGCTTATTGTGAATAGACGTGAATATGTCTTCAGGGTTTTTTTGCCACACGAAAAGAGGTAGAAAACGAAATTTGTACATTTAAAAAAGTGTCAATAAATCACCTTAATACAAATAATAATAAACTTATAATATATCGATTTAAATGTTCCACATCATTAATTTATGTTCTTTATCTTTATTAATTTTTGTTTTCAAAGCATAACTATTTGTGTTTTATTAACTGTTTAAAACTAAACCCTTTCACTGATGCCATTGTTGCAAGGGGTTATTTATTAAATGTTTTCTGCACAATATTTATTTCGTTTTAGTTTTAGTTTTAGTAACTAAGGGAGAAAAAAAAATTAAATTAGAATTAGAGATTTCATTTTTGTCTTCCGCGTATATTGTTTTGTGGAAATACACACTGATAGCTAAAAATCTTCTAATATTATTTTACAGTTTAAATACTTAATGCGTTATTATACGAAGGTATATGCACTAATACCAAAAATTGGGTAGTTATGTAAGGTAATAAACAATTATATGTTACACAGGGTCTTTACGAACTTGAAAATTTATTTTTACTATACAGGGTGTCCGCGTTTTTTGTAGCAGGACTTTCACAACTTGTACTAAAAGTCCTTTAAAAAAAAAGTTCATGTAAACATATATGTATAGATGCGTCGTTTTCGATTTACAGAGTGTTCAAGTTTAAAATGAGAATTGATTTTTTATTCGTAAAACGAAAACCCCTTTTTAGACTTTGTTGAAACTTGGCAACGTTGTTTGTAATAATAATACTCATTTTCTCACATAATTTAATTTGTCCTATTTTCACCAGTGGCGTCACAACAAGATACCAGCTTGATAAAAATAGAAAAAATATGGTACGCCACTGCTTTTTGGTACGTTTGAAAAAACGTAAATAACAAAAAAGTTGTATTTTTGATAGCTAAATCTGAGAAAAATTTCAAACTTATCAAAAAACAGTGGCGTACCATATTTTTTTCTATTTTTATCAAGCTGGTATCTTGTTGTGACGCCAATGGAGAAAATAGGACAAATTAAATTATGTGAGAAAATGAGTATTATTATTATAAACAAAGTTGCCAAGTTTCAACAAATTCTAAAAAGGGGTTTTCGTTTTACGAATAAAAAAATCAATTCTCATTTTAAACTTGAACACTATGTAAATCGAAAACGACGCATCTATACATATATGTTTACATGAACTTTTTTTTAAAGGACTTTTAGTACAAGTTGTGAAAGTCCTGCTACAAAAAACGTGGACACCCTGTATATTATTGCTAGAGTGCCGTCTGACACCATTGAATATAAAGTATTTTTATTATAAATTGAATTTGAGCTACCAAGCTATGCAAACTATCTATAGGGAAAACTCCGGCAGTAGTAGGTGCCGACCTCAACAGCATCTAGTAAAGCATCCCTACAGTTGAAAATTGAAGTTTTTGACAAAGGTTCGAAAATTTCTAATGAAGCGCTTGACGCGTTTGGAAATCGCTTCAGTTTCGAATTTTGCGAAACGATTCTTCACCATCAGTTCCACTTTATTAAATTGTTATAATAAGTGGAGAAGTATGTGCATATTTTTAATCATTTTAACACAGGTTTCAAGAAAAGGCCTATGAAGTTTTCAGTAGTAATATTTTTCATTCGGGAAAAGGAATTATTTATACCTGAGCTATATTATCATCATTTTTGAAGTATTCAGAGAAGATAATTAAAAACAACTATATAATCGAGATGCTACTTAATTAGATAATGAAGTGATAATATCAGTACAGTTGCCAAAGATCTATACATTTGTGAAAGAAACGGTTTGGTGTAAAGTGAGTGGAAGTGAAGCATCGATTAATAGTCTCAATATTTGATAGGTGTTTTTTGTTTCGATAGTATATTTACTGATCTTGTTAAAATTTGTTGTTTCTTAACTGTCACCCTTGCGCATCTAAAAGTCTCTTCGGTATTAGTCTAGTGTAAGTAAAATTATAGTAATCATTACAGAAATCAGACACTGGTGAACATGCCCTTGAAATACGGTGAATGTAAACAAAATGCGGCTACATGCACTAAGTGCTGCAAAATTTGTAGTACCCATTCGCTTTTCCATTAATATTTGGGTTGGAATTGTGAATATATCTTTTGTGTTGTCAAATCTTCTAACTAGCAATATTATTTGAACTTTTTAGAAAATAATCACTTGTTCTTATAATACTTCGCGATGAAGATGAAAAATATACAGGGAGCACCAAAGTCCCATCATGTTAATACAGGAAATTCCAGAAATAAGTGTCAATTTTTACCATTGGTTTAACTCGTCAGAATTGAGCAAAAGTTGTTGCTTTTAATGAGATACAAACATAGTTAAAAAAAGTTGGCACTTATTTCTGAGTCACCCAGTATTTACATGATAAGGCTCCGCCTGATTACTGTCGTTCTGTATAAGAGACACTGAATTTCATTATATAAGATAGAACGCGACAATCAATCCGGTTTTATAGCTGCCTCGTGGTCTCGTGATTCCCTTACTGAGTTTTTATTCCTGGGAACATTTTAAAAAGATAGTGTGCAACTGAGAAGTTAGAATTGGACTATTGCTTCGAACTGAAGGTGAATCACATACTTTTAAACAATGACGTGATGTTTTTGTAAATGATCATGATTCTTTAATTCGACGAATTCGCTTATCTGTTGAAGAAGAATGTGGTAAGGTCGAATACTTGCTGTGGTTTTTGTTTCGACACCGGTAACATTTTTTTCAGAGCTAGTTTGTGTTATATTGTTTAATGTAGTAAGATTAATTATCCCTAAAAAACTAATTTCGAAGTTTGTAAGGAACCAGGATTTATTATTATTTCATACTAGCTAACTAAAAATTGATATAATCTAGAAACAGAGAAGCTCTTATTTTCTTTTCAAATGTACAAAAATGTAGTTTTAAGTGAACCAACAAATCCAGAGTGTCTTCTACAAAAAGTAATTTGAAATATGATAGTTGACTTTATGCTTAGAAGTTAACACCACGTTCCTTAAGCAGCAGATAAAAATCCTTTATGTCCCCAGATTGTCTTATTATTTTAGAAACTAACCCTATATGGTCAAAAGTTAATTAGTAACAAATTTTTTATTTGTTAAAAATTAAGTAGGCTGTCTAAAGAAAAAGGCGTCTTTTTCATATAGGGTATAAAAAAATTCTACTAGAAATGTTATTCACAAAAAAATGTGTATCTATCAATTTTTAAGATAATCGATCTAATTTATTTTTTTGTCTATTTTGAAGGATACTCGAATTACAACATAAAGTTGCCAACAAATTTGGAACATTAACACATATTTTAATTCTAAATAACTCAATAAATTGCATTCCCGAAGGATTTTGGTGCGCTGAATCCGAATCTGGCCGCAGAATTGCTCTATCACGTCAGGTTTTTGAGATATCCTAATCTAAAAGTGCAAAAATACTGTTTTTCGTCATATTTGAGGTTATGTAATAATGCCATCTATTCTTAAAAAAAAATAGATGTAATTTAAAAGTACAAGGCTCTCTTTTTCGAATGCCGTTGAGTTTGCTCAAATATCTTTTTTCGTTGAGATAACACATGTTGAAATTTCTAAGTTTATCAGTTTCTTAATATGCGAAAATCTACTAAGGATCCCTTAGACGTTAAACAGTTGATTGCAGTTCAGAAACTTCATACTCAGAAACTTTCAATATATACGAACTCAAACTCACAAACCCCAAACCCACAATCCCTAAACCCACAAACCCCAATCCCACAAAACCCGAACCTACAAACGCCAAGCTTACAAACCCCAAGCCCACCAACTCTAAACCCACAAACCGTATGGGTATGAAGTTTCTGAATTGCAATCGACTGCTTGATGTCTAAGGGATCCTTAGTAGATTATCGCATATTAAGAAACTTAGGAACTTAAAAATTTCAACATGTGATATCTCAACGAAAAAAAAGATATTTGATCAAACTCAACGGAATTCGAAGGAGGGAGCCTTGTACTTTTAAATTATATGTATTAATTTTTTGAAAAAGAATAGATGGCATTACTACGTAACCTCAAATATGACGAAAAACAGTGTTTTTTGCACTTTTAGGTTAGGATATCTCAAAAACCTGATGTGATGGAGTAATTCTGCTGCCAGATTCGGATTCAGCGCACCTAAAACCTTCGGAAATATATATTCAAGTTTCTGCTTCCAAAAAAAAGTTAAATTTTTCATAAATAATAATTCGTTACGTACATATTGTTTTTAAACCAAGCAGATTCGTTCTGCTCAAAATTTTGTGTAATTAGCACTAAATATTAAGATACGGGAACACCCGTACATGTTAAATGTTAGAAAAGAATTAACTATTTAAACATTTCTTAATAAACATAATGTATTGTTGAGTTCTAGGGATAAAATCTATTACTCCAATCATTTTTTTTATAGGTGACACCGTGTATAAGTTGGTCCACATTACATTTATTATTATTTATTTTTGTATATCTGAACACAAGGAGAATTTTTCGCAAAAATTATTTGCTTCATAAAATGAAAAGTACAGTATAATGTTTTTGTCCTCTTTTTAACATCATCCATGGATATACTTTATATTCATGAAAGCCATAATCACTTTAATTAGAACAAAAACAAGGAATTATAAATAAATATTTATATAAATCTACTTTGTAACAGACAGAAGTTACCTGTTTAATTTACAGTCGAAAAAGTCTGGTTTCGACTTTAATGTCCAAAAATCAAAAGTAGACATTTAATTGTACGAGGCCTGTTTAGAAAATAACCAAACTTTATTTTTTTAAACATTATTATTAGTTTTATACATTAATGGCCCTTGTATCCTTTAAAGTGCTGCCCTCTTCTATTCACAGACTTTTCCCAGAGGGTTTCCATTTCGCGATGCAGTCCTGGATAGCTCTATTTGAAATGGCCTGTAAAGTCTGTGACGAATTTGCTTTAATATCATCAATAGTCTGAAGCCGGCGTCGTTTCAGCACTGATTTTAATTTCGGAAATAAGAAACAATCGTAGGTAGCCAGGTCTGGCGACGAGTAAAGAGAATGATGCAGCATAGTAATCTGATTTCTGTCACAAAACTGACGAATTACTATTTATAACTACCCAATTTCATACTATGACCTCCTCTTCTTGCAATAAATATCCCCTTACAAAACATTATTAATCTAAATATGAATTATTAAAGTATTTCACAGTACATAATCTAAATTTTGAATAATTTTTCATGTTTAAAAAAATTAATAAATATGCAGTTTATTCTTTATATTTATACTTAGTACATATATTATGACAAATTATGTATTAAAATATACCTAAAAATTGATTCAAAACTATGATCTCTTATTCCAAAAATATTTTCTAACAAAGAAATTGCAAAATATGTGCAAAAAAAGAAGAAAAAAGTTTGAAAATACTATGAAAATAAGCATTTTGAAACCTTTGGTATACTCAAGTAGTCATGAATTATATTTAATATAACAAAATAGTAAGTAATAAATTATTCAATTAAATAGAGTAATTTAAAAATTTATCACTACCCATTTTGAGTTTATTACTACCCAAACATGTTATCACTGCCCCATAGAATATGCACTGTCCCAGTCCATTGTGATGATTGAACTTTTGTCTCAATGTCGTAGCCGTTCGTCTCTTCTTGTTAGTATACACTGTTCACTGTTTCACTTTGAGGCAAAAATTCAAAATGCACAATTCCATTAATGTCGAAAATAAAACAGTGATCATCATTTGACATTGGATCGAGACTGACGTGTTTTCTTGGGACATAGAGGTCCTTTGACAATCCAGTGTAATGATTGAACTTCTTTCTCAATGTCGTAGCCGTAAACCTAGCTTTCGTCTCCCATTATGATCCCTTGAATGAATGTTTCATCGTCATTGGATAGTTAAAGGGGTTGCCGACCAACGTCCACACGATTTTCTTTCTGTTGTTCGGTCATCAAACGAGGAACAAATTTTGCTGAAACTCGATGCATGTTCAATTTTTCAGTCAAAATTTGATGGCATGACCCAACTGAGATGCTAACGTGCGAATGATCAGTTGAAGTCGAGGATTATCTTCAACTGACTGACGACTACTTTTAAATCGTGAAATGCATTCGTAACATTATGTATAACCCAGAGCACCAACTCCGTAAGCTTGCTTCAAAAGTTGAAACGTTTCTGTGAAAATTTTCCCCAGTTTCACGAAAAATGTTGTGTTGCATCGTTTACTACTATCCTGTATTTTACTATAATTACATTGCCATATTCAAATACAGGGTGCCCAGTAAGCGAATGGGCAAAAGGTAGGTAGCTGCTCCCTTGAATGAAAGTAAACGGATTTAGNACTGGGAGGTTGCCAAGACGGTGGTGAGTCAGTCACGAATAAGATGGGCAATAAGTTCTTTTGACCCATTTAAATCACCAGGAGCCGATGGAATCCTACCTGTACTGCTACAGCAGGGGGTGGACTGTCTAGCTCCGGTCTTAATTCACGTCTTCAGAGCCAGCATTGCACTTGGTTATATACCGCTGGCATGGAGATCGACGAACGTGGCGTTTATTCCTAAACCAGGGCGTCCATCGTATGCCCAGGCAAAGGCATATCGCCCGATAAGTTTAACATCTTTCCTCCTGAAAACGTTGGAGAGAATAGTTGATAGGCATATAAGGGACGGGGTGTTGAGGGCAAATCCTCTACACAGATACCAATACGCCTATCAGGCAGGCAGATCAGTCGACACAGCCCTTCATGGCCTAGTCTCTAGGATAGGGGGGGGGGGGCGATGGACGACAGAGATCTAGCTTTGGTAGCTTTTTTAGATATTGAAGGGGCATTTGATAATACACCTTTCGAATCTATTAATTCGGCAGTGCGCAATAGGGGCCTTGATGACACTTTGTGTCGTTGGATAGATACCATGTTGAGAAACATCCAGGTGTAAGGTAGGCCGGGGCTGACCCCAGGGACGAGTACTGTCTCCCTTGTTATGGGAATTAGTGGTGGACGGCGCACTAGAGGGCCTTAATCGAAAGGGATTTTATACACAAGGCTATGCGGACGACTTAGTCGTTCTCATACTCGGGAAACATAATATTATCGTTTCAGAACTCATGAAAGTGGCTTTGAAATGGATAGATGACTGATGTAAGGGGCAGGCACTGTCAGTAAACCCTGACAGAACGGTCGTAGTACCCTTCACCAGGACAAGGAATTTAACTGGACTCTCTGAACCTATAATAGGAGAGAGGAGCATTACACTTTCCAGGGAAGTAAAATATCTAGGAGTGATACTGGATAATAAGCTTACCTGGANATATTTCAGTCAAAATTTGATGGCATGACCCAAAGTTTCTTATAATAGCGCGTGAACGAGTCGTTTACCATATTTTAAAATTTCTACCGGCAAAAGAAAATATGGCAAAAAATAAGTGATACTTTTAGTGGTATTCTGAGAAGTAATGAAGGAAGTTATCTTAAAAAAAATGAATTAAAAGATTATTTTCTACTCATATATGCCAAAATAAGGATTTTATCTTGGCTTAGTCGATACAAAAATGACATTCTTTCGTTCTTAATTTTTCCATTACACATCGCACTTTTTCCTTCTATTTTTGCGTTTTAAAATAAAAATTCCCAATTTGATTTCCTTAATTAAACCGCTAAACTAATTATGTTTAAATAAAATTGAGTGAACATCAGTTCGAGTGAATCAAAGTTTCAATCAATTCAGAATTGCATTATAAAGCAAGGGTTTAGGTCTCACCGTTATTTCTATTCAGGGTCGACCAAAACGGTCGGTTTTTAAAATAATATTATTTATGAAATCTTTGGTACGCTTATAAAAAATTGATTCAAATTTGGCGTAGTGTTAACATTTACATATGTGCATAATTTACTGTAAAATTTACAAATTTTTGTAGGTCAGTGGCGTAGGAATTGGTAGTAAACCGGAATTTTTTTACCCCAACTTCTACGTCAATGACATAATGATCATTTAGATTCCGTGGACAATTCTACATAAAAAAGGTATACTTGTTGAACATCGGTATAGTGTATCGTTTTAGTGAAAATCTCAGTTGAATGGGAGACCGTTCTTCTGATAAGAAAATTAGTTTCTTAAGGATAGGAAATAAATTTTAAATTAATATTAATATAATGTCACGCATTAACTTAGAATTCGAAGCAATATTATGTCTAAGGAGGTGCCATTGAATATGCTGTCCACCGCACTGAAGCGCAACAAAAAAATTAGCTAACAGAGGGAATTCACCCTCGGAATTCATCACATTACGAATGCAATAAATAAAAAACAAGGGATTATATTTAGAATTTACCAGTCGTTTCGCCGATGTAGAGACATATTATTTAATATTGTTTTGAATTATAAGTTAATACATAATTCGAAAGTTTGATTCACTCGAACTGAAACACCCTGTATACTACATGTGTTGCTATATGGAAATATCTAAAAAATAATTAATAATAATTTTCTGTATAATAGTTCATTTGAATTGACTATAAGAGTAGGAAATATAGTATTTCCAACTTGAGATATAATACTTTTTTTCTAAATTGTTTTATTTTCATTCAAAGAATCTACCCGTGAAGTATGGCTAATTTTTTTGTAGGCACGCTATATATTATTTTTATAGAGAACCCTTTAAAACACGCGAAAAAGAAAAGAATATCTTAGATTATTATTCAATTATATATATTATTAATCCCCAAAAATTCCTTACTTAACTAAAATATAGAGTATTTAAGAGTATTTCATAATTCTGATTCCACGAGGTTGTTCTAGGCGTATTTCAGCTGTGTTTGGGCCTGTTTACGACCATTTGGCGCTTCCCTGGATTGATTTGTGTTTATCAATATTGTAATATTCTTAGAACATTTAAGGTAATGTTGCAATGCCTCGAATACATTACCATGCCTGTGAGTATGCCAACATGCATTTTATTTATTGTGAATGTAGGGGTAACGCAAATGCAACCGTTGCACTTTATCAAGAAAGATATCCAAACGCACGCCATCCTGATTATCGCGTTTTTTATTGGAGCACATAATTCTTACTGTGAAGGAAAAATTCCTGGTCGTAATGTAAGCGAACTACAACACTATGATGATGAAGTCGTGCTCGAAGAAATTGGGGCAGATTCATCGACCTCTGTGCGATCTATTGCAAGACGCATCGGAACTGTTCACAAAATCTTGAAAAAACATCAGTTACATCCATTCCACGTAACGCGTGTGCAAAGGCTAGGCTAGAGGCTAGAAACTACCCTACAAGAGTTGCTTTTTGCAACTCGGATGCTGAGAGAAATAAATGAAGATCCAGATTTTTTCAACAAGATCCTGAGGAGTGATGAATCAACTTACCTAAAAGATGTCTTTCTGAATATTCACAACCTACACAGCTTGTCGATAGAAAATCCGTATTTAATGCGGGAAGATCGATCATAATATCAATTTAAAATCAATTATTGGAGGGGAATTTTAAATGGAAAAATTATCGGTCCAGTTGAAATTCCAGGGAACTTAAACGGTGAAAGTTATTTGGAATTCCTTCAAAATGAACTCCCCAATTTATTAAAAGACGTAGATTTGAGGCTAAGAAGAACTATGTGGTTGCATCATGATGGCTGTCCTGCACACTATGCTGCTGCAGTCCGAATGCGTTTGAATCAGTTACATCCAGGACGCTGGATTGGTCGCATGGGTTCGATTGCGTGGCCTCCGCGGTCGCCGGATTTAAATCGGCTAGACTTTTTTTACTGGGGCTGCATGAAAGAAAAAAATCTATAGCAGGCCAGTCGACATAATACAAGAATTGCGGAACCGCGTCCAAGAAGCTGCTCGTGAAATTAGTCAGCGAAGATACAAACAAAAGCTCCGAAGGGAATTCATAAGAAGGTGCAAGAGTCTGCATCAGGGAAATTTGAACATTTATTGTAATTTTTAAATAAAATTAAATAATAACTGAAAGATAATACGTTCCCTTGTGGCCGTAATTACCAATAAAGTAACTTATGGCGGAAATTTCGAAAAAAAAAACGAAATAACTGAAAAAACGAAGGGACTTTGTACTAAGACAAAAGTCGTTTTTCTAAACGACCTTAGGGTTCCCTATCCACGGTTAAAAGGTTCTCCATTATTTACGGGACACCCGATATACAGGGTGAGTCATTAATAATGGTACACAGCTTACTGGCAAATTGTTAACGTCAAAATATAGCGATTGTTAAAGTTTAAAAAATATTTTCTTTTCTTTTTTCTGTATTTTAAGTATGTATGGATCATCAATCAATGTAAAAATATGTCTAACTTTTTATATTTTACAATTTTAAATTTTTAACTAGAAATTGTTGAACTACGTTCAATTCTGAATAAAAAAGGTATACTTGTTACAAATCGATAAACTCAACTGTTTTCGAGATACAGACATTTTAAGTTTTTGAGGTTCGACAGGAATTAAATTAGAAAATTATATTTTAATTATATTCGTATTTGCCACCTCAAAAAAGGTAAAACTACAAATTTTTAAAATAATAGGTTCGTGCATACTTAAAATATAGCAAAAAATCGAAAATATTTTTTCAACTTTAACACCCTGTAGAACGAAAAGGAGCAACAATTGATTAAGGCATATTTGGCTCAACCACTATATTTTGAGGTTAACAATTTGCCATTGAGCATTGAGTACTATTATTAATTACTCACCCTGTAAACATTGAACTAATTGATTGTGGTAGTGAGGGTGTGTGTGTATAGCATAGACATCGGGAACTTTCTGGGGTGACAATCAAATAAATAGACAGTAGTATCCTGTAATATGCTAAGCGGCTATATGCGTTGTAGTAGCAGAAATAGGATAAACATGTGGTAGGAGGTGTGCCGCTGTATGCTCACAGTACACAATGCTATTGACTCCTATAGAAACACGTGCTATACACTCGACCAAGCAAAGCGTCAAACTCACTCATATGCACAAACGACAACGAAATGCACAGCCAACGTCCCTCAGCAGAAAACCTGTATTGCTCACCAGCACGCCAGGTCGACAGGGCAGGCATTAGGGTACTGCTAGGTACGTATCGAATAAATTGATCGATGCGAAGCTTCAGATCGGAGGCAGACATATACATGTTATTGTATAATGAAGTAGATAGTGGGATTACTAAAATGTGAAGTAGTTGATGCCATTAGTGGGAATAGCATCCATTCAAAACTTCGACTATTTTAGACATGCGCCTGTGACCTCGGTAAATGTTGAAAGATCATTTTCGTTCTTGAAATGGGTATTTACCGATGGCCGGGGACTATTAACCGCGAAACACTTAGGACAACTATAATAATTAAGAATTTTTTGCAATTACTTTTCTATGAATTCGAAATTATTATTTTGATAACTTTTGCTGGTACTTATTATTACGTACTATACCTATATATTTTATGGTTAGTTTCATGTGAAGCGTTTAGTGTAGAAAAATAGACACTGGTTCTTTTTGTTTCATACTATTATGCAAATACCTACATATATGCATATTCTTATAATAAAAGAGTGCATTTATCAGAAGGCAACGGCTGTCAGTTTTTTGTTTGAATAAAAATGCATAAAAGAGAACTCGGCCTACAGCCAACCATGTACCACATAAATAAAGTAAATAGGTAATGAAACTTCAATGATGACAAATAATAATATAATAGGAAAATTCCACTAGAAAATCAAACTGTGGATATTGAATAGTATTGATACTTTGCTTTGGAAAAATAAAAAAAACGTTCAATAATATTCCACTCGAAGTCAAGTTACTATATCTACTATATGTGACGTAAATTATATTTATAACAATTTTGTACAATTGAATCGAATAGGTAATTAAAACATACTAAATTAGCATTCTTAATATAATTTGCTATCTACCTATAACATAACATTTGTACTCGAGGTAGCAGGCACAAGCACATGCTGGGATTTAAAAATATAAACTAATCTTACCTTCGAAATCTTTCTCGTCTAGTAGTAACTTATGTTTATGTTCAGCTGCTGGATCCTTTGAAGCCTCATCGTCAACATGTGTATCCATGTCACTAGTTCTGAAAGAAATAAAGCAAATTTAAATTCTAATAAATAGCAAGTGGTTCAAAGGAATTATTCCATTAATGCAGTTATCATTATTGCTATTTTTATAGCTTATTCGTTAACACAGAACATTTTCCTGTAATAAATGTTCCATAAACGTATTTCTTAATGCGGGTTTCGAACACTCAATTTGAAAATGAGTCGTGTTTTTAAAAGTAGTACTATTAACTGTAATAATTATCCAAAAATAATACTCTTAAAAATCGAATTTTAGTTTTCGTATCAATAATTTTAGAAATTTTTTAGTAAAAATATTATTAAAATATATTAATAAGAGATGAAAATATTGAAAACAGGTGGAGAATTCATATAAGTAGGTATACACAAGCAGAAAATTGTTTTCAAACATATTACGCCCTATTTTATAGAGTGACCCTCTATGTACCAAAATATTGTACAAACTGTCAAAGCAAATATACAGTCCATAAAATATTTGCTGAGATAGAATTCCAAGAAAAGAATAAGCCAATAAAGTTCTGCTATCGAAACTACAGTAACAATTTACTGCTTTGGTGAATTTTAAGGGGAGTGTTTCCTATAAAGATTTTATCTAGGACGTTTCGTTAAAAAGATATAGGGTGTTAAACTTAAAAAAATGTTTTCTATTTTTTTTAAATAATTTAAAAACTACTAAGTGAAATAGTTTGAAATTGGGCACATGTATTTATGTAAACATTGTCCAAAAACTGAGGCTTTTTTTTCGGATTTGTCTTTCAATTTTTTACAAATTATAACATAAAAAACAAACTGAAAACACTTTTATTAAAAGAAATTAATAACACTAGTCATCATTTTAATGATTTTATTTAAGTAAATGTTCAAAAATATCTCCATTTCCACGAACACACGCCCGACATCTCTTTAGTTACGAAAATGTAATTTGTTCGAAATTTATTGTTGCTTGAATCGGGTAAAAAGCATTATTTATTATTTCTTCTAACTGCTCAGAATATCAAAGTTGCTATCGCAGCCCACTATGTAATTCTAAAATGAATTAAGTGTATTCGACTATGGAAGTTAGTTTTTTAAGTTTTACTCGAAAATTAGGCTTTTTTCGAGAAACACAAGAGGGTAGTAATTTGTAGAAAATTGAAAGACAAATCCGAAAATATCATGGTTGTTACCGTAAAGCAGTGGCGTACTATTTTATTAAGAAAAATATGCCACCGATCTCCGCCACTGGAGCATGTAAATTTTAGGAAAAGCTCACAGATTTTGAACAATGTTTCCATAAATACATGTGCCCAATTTCAAATTATTTCAGTTACTAGTTTTTAAATAATTTAAAGAAATTAAAAATGTTTTTTGGAGTTTAACACCCTGTATTTTTTTGACGAAGCGTCCTAGATAAAAACTTTATAGGAAATGCACTTAAAATTCACCAAAGAAGGTGAACGAGGTTTCATTTTTGGTCACCATTTGTGAATCACCCTGTATATAAAGTAGATTTTTTGGATTAAAATGTGTTTTATTTCTTTTACAGTACAGCAGAGTGCAAATCATAAATAAACTAGAAGATTATATAATTATAAACAGATTGGTACTATAGCCTCTAATCTGATAAATTTTCGAAATCATCTTCATCACTAGAATATTTACTATCAGAAGTTGTTAAAATCGAGTCTTCTATTACCACATCAACTCGAATCTCGTTTTTCAAGTAACCACATATATTCAACTTTAACATATTTTATCCAGTCCTCGAGAGTAACTGATGAAAATTTTTCTTCTGTCAGAGTTTTCAGACCTTCTAATTTAATTAAAGCATTTTTCTTTGATATGTTGTTTTTAACTTGAGCTCATATCATTTCAGTCGGATTTAAATCAGAGTGGTAGGGTGGTACCCTCAAAGCCATGTGCCTGTTTTCTTGGAGTAGATGACCGATTTTTTTGTAAACAATGTGTTTTTTTTATTATGTTTAATTATTCCTTATAGCTGTGGCTTCAGCAAATTCAGAGAAAAAGATATATTTTTACTTATTAACCATTCTACCATATCTATTTTCCTTGAGTTGCAGGATGTGCTTTCCGTACTTGTACATTATATGGTGTATTTATCAGTTAGAACACAATTCGGGGAGATTTGGAATCGACTTCTCTAAGTCAATTCTCATAATTTTACGAGTTCATGTCATCGTGGTAGTCCCCCGATTTAGCCCCAGATTTAAAAATTAACTGGCAATTAGGGATAAAACCCATTTCACCACCGGCGGGCGTGAACATTAACTGATCGATTGCGAAGGAGAACATTTCAAAAACAGACAAAAGTATAGGGTGTGTCGATTGTTTAGTTTATATTTTCGAAATGCAATATATTTTTTTGAAATATTTTTCTAGATAGAGAAGTAAAAAAGATAAGGGGGTGGTTGAAGGTTAAGCAATTGATCTTGAACAAGGCGTATTTTTTTTTAAGTTCGGAAACGGATCATTTTAATTAAAAAAGGTATTTTCATAGGTATATTATTGATAATTTTGTAAATATAACTGATGAACCCTAAAACTATAGTAAAATTTGATTGATTAAATATCCAACATAAATAATTTCCGACATTTTAATCTCATTTAATCAATTAGTTATTTATCGTTAAGTATGAAAATTTTAAATATCTTATCGTATTCTTACATTTCATCAAATAATGTGTTGTATTTCTCTATCTTTAAACCTTTAAGCTAATATAGCTAATATGCTTTAATTATAAGTAAATACGTATAACGAAAAGATGAATATAATACTAAATAAATTGCAGGCATAATGAATGACAAAGACTCATCGTTTGAAATTTGGATCGATTGTATTGTATAGTATAAAAAATACTTCATGTTTCAAATTATTTCTAATAATGAATAGAACTCTTTTATCTCTAATACTTAACCTTGCTGTTGATAATGTTGGTCACGCAAAATATTAGGTAGATACTTGAAAGTCAGGATTTTGAATGTATTACTAAGTTTTTGCGTTGTTAAACGGTGACAATATTGATTGACTGTTATTAACTGAAGGTATTCATTTGTGACATCCCTTACATCCCAAGCATTGTACACAAAACAAGCTATTGATGAACATTTTTTATCTAGTCATATAGAAATTTGGAAAGTTATCACCTACTCAAATTATAGGAACTGACGAAACGGAACATTGGGTTCAAAAAATTTAAAAAAATCGCCAAAATGTAAGGATTATATTCTACAGGGTGTTTTTGAATGGAGTAGCATAAATGATACCAGTGAATCTACATTTCAAAAGAACACGATCTGCAAAAAATCGCCTTAGTAAAATGTTCACCCCTGAAGAAATATGGGCCATCAAAGTTTCCAAAAAAATTATGAAAATTGGCTGTAATTTGACAACCGAACGAGGTACAAATAACAAATTTTTTACAGGTTGTTTACTAATACAGATGCGAGTTTTCAACTATTTTTCGAAAATTTTAACCCCTCGAAAGGGGTTGAAATAACCACCCCTCAAGCCATTTTTTGCCATAACTTTTATATTTCGTAAAAACTCGATATCCAAAAATACGCATTAGATAAACTGGTTCTTTTAGAAACTTTTACCTCTCTAGCAATTTTCCTTTAAAACTTTTCGTTTATTAATAAAAAAATAAAATGTATTACCATTCACCTCACACCGTATATGATTGCAATCAATCAAAGAAAAACTAAGTGTGCTGCTGTCATGCCAGTTGTCACAATTAACTCTTCTGTAAGTTGTCACTGTTATCAGCTAAATACTTTTTGGGTGTAAATTAACAAGAATTATGCCAAATTTTACTAATGATGAATATGTGGACATGCTACAAGTGTTTTTTTCTACGATCGTGCAAAATTTACTACTTATTGCACTACCTACTGTGCCAAAAGTTTAACTTTTTTTACAGTAGTACAAAAAAAATATTGATTACAAGTTTAATCTAAGCATATCCATAAGTACCTAACGTCTGACATTGACAATTTGCGCAATTAATTTCCAGTTGTCAGTTAAAATTTTAATATTATGTAAAATACTGTTAAATAAAATTTGAAATAAAAACAATCGTAGAAAAAATGTTGCGTGCAACATGTGCAAAAAGCATATTTGTTGCACTTAACATGATTGCAGCTCTCAACTTCGTCTCGAGCTGCAAACTTCATGCATCGTACAACAAATACACACTCTTTACAGTAGTTGCACAAATAACTGTTTGAATGTCGCAGAAACTTTTATTAAATAGAAGTACAATGAAAACGAAACTAAGAAATAATTTATTATCAAAAAGAGAAAAAACAAAAAACTTAGTTAAAGGACATTTTCAAAATAATTGCCATTTCTTTCTAAACACAACCTAACACGTTTATCAAAGTTGTTACGGACTCGAGCAAAAATTATGGGATTGTTGCGAATCTCATCAGCCGCCGCGAATATTCTTTCCTGTAGCTCTTCAACACTGTCAACTGGGGTCGCATAAACAATACTTTTTATATGTCCCCAAAAGAAAAAATCCATGGGCGTTAGATCGGGAGAACGTGCAGGCCAAGAGATAGGTGCCTCATTGCCGCGACCTATCCAACGATTCGGGTAATTTAAATTAAGCCACCGCCTAACTACTACAGTGCTGTGAGCAGGAGCCCCGTCATGCATGTACCACATGGCCTGACGTACATTTAATGGTACTTCCTCCAGAAGTGGTGGTAGATGCTCATTTAAGAACTGCAAATATTCAACAGCACCAAGTCGATGAGGTAAAACAAAAGGGCCGACAAGCACATTTTCTACAATTCCTGCCCAAATGTTTAAACTAAAATTATGTTGAAATGTTGTCATAGATACTTCGTGAGGATTTTCATGAGCCCAGGAATGAAGATTGTGCATATTGGTTAAACCATGTCTTTGAAAAGTTGCTTCATCTGTGAAAAGTATCTTTGAGGCAAAATTCAAATTATTTCTTAGAATATTAAGATACGATTCGCAAAAAACAACTCGCTTATGCATGTCTGGTTCAAGTAGAGCTTGAACTGGCCGGTGGTGAAAAGGATATAATAAATTATCATGGACAATATTCCAAACAACACTATGGGACACATTTAAGTGCATTGCTGTTTTTCTCGTACTAGTCTGACGATTTTCGTCAAACTCTTCAAGTACTGCATCCTCAAGATAAATAGTACGAACAGTAGGTCTTCGGCCGGTACCCTCAATATGCGGCTGTATTTTTCCAGTTTCCCGAAGTCTTCGTTCTACCGCCGAAAAAGTTTGTCTGTGGGGAACTTGACGATTTGGATATCTCTCATTATACGCTCTTGTTGCCGCAGCACAGTTTTTGCGACATTCAAAATACACTTGTAGCATGTCCACATATTCATCATTAGTAAAATTTGGCATAATTCTTGTTAATTTACACCCAAAAAGTATTTAGCTGATAACAGTGACAACTTACAGAAGAGTTAATTGTGACAACTGGCATGACAGCAGCACACTTAGTTTTTCTTTGATTGATTGCAATCATATACGGTGTGAGGTGAATGGTAATACATTTTATTTTTTTATTAATAAACGAAAAGTTTTAAAGGAAAATTGCTAGAGAGGTAAAAGTTTCTAAAAGAACCAGTTTATCTAATGCGTATTTTTGGATATCGAGTTTTTACGAAATATAAAAGTTATGGCAAAAAATGGCTTGAGGGGTGGTTATTTCAACCCCTTTCGAGGGGTTAAAATTTTCGAAAAATAGTTGAAAACTCGCATCTGTATTAGTAAACAACCTGTAAAAAATTTGTTATTTGTACCTCGTTCGGTTTTCAAATTACAGCCAATTTTCATAATTTTTTTGGAAACTTTGATGGCCCATATCTCTTCAGGGGTGAACATTTTACTAAGGCGATTTTTTGCAGATCGTGTTCTTTTGAAATGTAGATTCAATGGTATCATTTATGCTACTCCATTCAAAAACACCCTGTATAATCTACGTTTAGGCGTGAAAAAAGACGATTTCTATTTACTTTTTCCTTTTGTTTTTTAATGTAAAGTGTTTTTCGCCGCTTTCAATGTGCAACCAATTTAAAATGCATTGCGAAGCCATTCAATAACAAGAGAGGCAAGGAGTTTTAAAAAGATGGATTTTATTAGGTCACTGATAAACTGCTAGTCATTGAGAACGGATAATTCTTCTACAGGAATCTTATGTGTAGAATTTGAATTATAATTTTTTTGAAATAATATAATAGAATAATTTTGAAGTTTCTGTTAGTAGGTACTTAAGTAGTAAAAATACTGAGCAAATTTTCAGCGTTAGGCAAAATTGGAATGAAGCCAAAAGTCCGGATACAATGAGACCAGTTAAATTAGAAAATCAATCAATTAGTTACACAACTATACATACACAATCAACATTAGAAAACAGTAAGCTGTTGATTTTGCTATACCTGTAGAATATATTCTGTAAAAACAAATTTGCCAATAATTAAAATGAAAAAGATAACGTAGAAAAGCAATAAGTCTTAAACGGTTGTCATGGGACATAACAATTTACTAAAGAATATGGAAAACCATGGCACTTTGGAGATAAACTTTAGATGTTATGACGACATACATTAATTATAAGCTGCCTTCAACAGTTTCTTTGGTTAATATGAATGGAATTGGAGCAGAAGTAACATTTTGAGAGCTCCAAAACTTGTGGAGTACTTGAGTACGTTACAATTTGGATTATATTTGGAGATCAGGTTGTCGATGAGTCTTAATACTTATCTAACTGTTTTCCAGACAAAAATCGGGATGTGTCTGCGGATACTGGAGTACTTACAATATACATGCAAATCGACAGCTAGCAACAGAACCATTCTATTCTGGATGTCCCGTCATTTAGGATTACAGGGGATTAGAGCATTGAATTATACTCGAACTTCATTGGCTAGCACCAGCTCCTGGCATAGTTCTATTAAAACATCTGTTCTAAGTTAGGCAGTAGAAAAAAACCTTAAACATTGTCAGATTTTGCCAATACTAGCTCATTCAAGGAGTTTATCATAGACCATTGATAGAGTTAAAAATCTGTTGAAGTTGATCTGTTACTACTAATTATTAGTCCTTACTTACTATAAGCTTGGCCTGTAGAACATACCAGATTGTCTATATTCAGCAAAGTACTAATTTTACCGGAAAATCTGAATATAACTGAATAAGATAGCTTTATTAAGAAGCTAAAACCTGTCATGTGAATTATAATGTTCTGTGTTGGTCATAAAATACCACAAGGTCACAACAGAGCCCATATATATTTTTTTACGTCGAATCTAGAGTAACCAAGTGTTTATTAGTTTACGTTAGTTTAACCCACCTAGGATTTATTAAAATTTAATTCTTTTATTGACTCAAATGTTATTTTAGAATGTAAACAAATACTGTGTTTATATAGTTGCCTTTTGTAGATAATCACTATTTGTTTTATTCGTCTGACATTGATAAGAAAATTTTTACTGCATGTTATCAAATTATATTCTATTTTCCGTAACAGATGACATTATAGACCGATATATTTATTGTATTTTTAGAAAACAATGTTTTCGATATATGTATTTGGTAGTGGTACCAGAATTTTTTTCTTTTATTTTACAATTTCAGCCAATTCTATTAAATATCCCATATCATTACAGGCTCATTCGCTGATGTTAAAATACGTATGTAATATAATTACTAGTTGTAATTTGACACATCCAGTAATAACTAGAAACAATTAGTACTAGAACAAATTAACTTAAACCAAAATATTTAATTAACACTTGTATGTAAAATGTACCTTTGTTCGCTAAACTTCTATACTTATCTAGTGTCTTTGCAGGTAGTTAGTCTTTTCAAGTATAAAAAAAATTTGAATAAAAGATGAGAATATGTGCAACAAATTTATTATGACAATAATTATATTATGACTTTTATATTTGTAATAGCTTCAATTATTGCCCTAAATATTTTTATATTTTATTGACTGTTTCAAGTAAACAACTATCTGACGCAGTTTTTGTAATTGCTTGCAACTCTAACTCATATAT
>NW_019416474.1:367428-392266 GCF_000390285.2 Anoplophora glabripennis | reverse complement strand
TATATATATATTAGTGGGCGTAAAGATACCACAACAATACTCAGAGTAATAATATTTATTGACTGGGCAAATATTTGAAGATATTTATTTCTTCTTGTAGCTAGAGTATATATGTTTATCTTTATCTGATCAATAACTATTGTGTACCATATATTTTTGTATTCCTATAAATATTAAATGTTATTGAAATATTCTATCGTATTTATTAATATCTAGCAGAACACAAATAATTAGAACAACACTACTCCTTTAGTTAAAAAGGTTCAAATAAATTTATCTACCGAATATTGTACAGAGATTCCTTAATTGTTTACATTTAAATTTATTTGCATTATCTGTAAATATGAGGCTCTATTTATACTCTTGTCAGTGGATGCAAAGCCTGCCGAGCAAAGTTGGCAAACTTCTTTCAGGGTAAAGCGATTTAAAAAAATAAGTCACTGTTTTGACAAATAAAGAGCAGTATATTTATGTATGTTAGATTTGGTGATTATTAAACAAAAATAAGGTTTCGAAAAGTCCAACACAAATCTTTATTTCGTACAATTTACAATTTTCTGCCCGGTTTAACTCGAACGAGCGTTCATTCAATAATAATCTCCTGTTGGAGTCCTCACATAATATGGGGACCTAATCTTATAACTATAAACAACTATAAACAATTAATATTTCTAAAGGCACAGTGAAGGCTGGCTATCGATGACATCATCATCCCAGACCGTTGCCGTCTGTTTATTTGTATTTACAAAAACTATGAATGCTCACATATATGAAAATGTTTTAAATTTATTTATTGTTAATACACAAAAATTTAATGTCTATTTGATAATTAAAAAAAAATATTTAATAGGGTAAATATAATTATGACAGTAAAATGATATTTCGGATCTGAATCTGCTTAATTTTAATTTTAACTTAAACTATTGTAAACAAATAAAACCAAGGACACAAATTTAATTTAAACATATTTAATTTCTTATGATATGGCCAACGCAAACACATCATCGAAACAAACACGATGCTGTTTTAAAATTCAAAACAAGTAGTAATTAGCTTCTCCTTTTGCTAGCGTTTAATTGCTTTAAGCATAAAAAAATGAGCAATAGAGAAAATCACGGGCATTGTGATAAAGGTTTTTTCCATTGTCCTTCAACTTACGTAAATAAAAAAAAATCCTGGGCGAGATATTTGTAGTAAAATAGTATTTAATTTAAGCCAAATTTTTATTGGTTATAGATTTTTCGCTATTGTTATTATATTTCTTCTACTTTAGTTTATTTAAAGCTGAAACAGTTTGTACCCACTTATAAGCAAATGGTAAAGCAAATGGTAATAAAGGGTAATCAGGTTTACGCTAGGCTAATTTGGTTAAAATTTATTTCAATAAGGCCAAAGTTATTATTATTATTAGTTTAATAATTATGGCACTTTTGAAAACAAATAATTCAATATGTAAGCCATGAAACGTAAAAATGTTCGTCACTCGCCGAAAATTAAATTTTTTGGATATTTTTTTTCAATTTTAACTAAAATACAAAAAAAAATCTTTAAAATTCAAATTGAAATGGAAATAAATAAGAAACTATGTTTTCTCCAATAATTATTATCTTTTACATTTTGTGACCATACCGTCAACATAAAAATTTAATATATCAAGTCAAATCATCTATCTTATACCTATCGAAATTAGTTTAATCGAATTTTTGAAATTTTCATTTTGGTGTAACTTCCTACTATTATTTAACCATATTTTATATCCAACATTATTTAATGTACAGTATGTACTTAATAGATGTAGTTCCTCATTTAAATGTAACGTGATGCCATTTTGATTGACAAAGAAAATTAAAATTTTTTTTTATAACAGATGATTTGCAAGAAACAACTACTCTGCGGGCTATCTGACCCGTGCAATATTGAATTATACTTATTATCTAGTAAACAACTATAGTCGTTCGTCAGTCGAGCCATCAGACATATAACGGTTTCATAACTTAGTAATCCTCATTAATATGGTGTACAACTACAAAGTAGTTGTTTTCTGCAACATCACCAGTTAAAATATAGGTTTACCTTGTTGGCGATCTGTGACGATACAGGTTGCTCTTTGCCGGTATGGACGTATGAAGCCATAGGCATTGAGTAGCGCAGTAAATATTCATAGATGTAGCATTCTGCTACGTCTCATATATGTTCGTTTTTTTTTAAAGTATTATGTATTTACTCTAATTATAATTTTATAATTTTAGTAACAGAAAGTTTAATTAGCTAATAATAAATTTCCATCTATTTTCAACGGATGTACTGCAAACCGGTAAATCAAACAATATTACATATGACAATGTGTCAATTGTTCAAAATCATTTTATAATGTTATATATTTCCTCTTGGATAAGTTTATTTTATTTAGACCTTATATAGATACACGAACAATGTCATTCTTACAGGTCACTGATTTATCGATGTTGACCATTTCACCCTTAATGCCATCTACTCCTAATTCACCCCTACATCAATTAATATCAAAATGGTTATTAATCAGAAAGTAATGCCACAGGTGAGTTTTTAAAAATACGCCCGAGTTTATGATTTAAAAAGATACATTTATTTAGTTGTTTAAATTTTTTCTTAATAATTTAATAATTATTTTTTATTAATTTTAATTTAATAATTAATTCAATTTACTTTTCGTTTTTCTTTTTTAAAATTGTACATTTTGTATAATAAGCCGTATACAGGGTGTAACAGTAGTGCTGTAACAAAGTTTTAAGACTGATTACTCGCTTCTAAATAAAAGACAAATATTAATATTTTTTTCTTAAGGGGTTTATGATCCTTCAAAAATTAAATATTTCAATTAATGAGCAACTATTGAAGACTTCAGACTTTTTTCGACACCTAATTCCAAATGTTCAAATTTTTAACGAAAATAGCTACTACAAAGAAGTTGCTTTGTATCAAGTTAGAAGCCTATAGGTAGGTATTCTTCAAAAATTGTGTTTCAATTCCAATCACTAAAGTGTCGTAGAGCCATTAGGAACAATTTTAGGAAAAAAATAATCTTTTTTGTACATATTGACTAGAGGAATTAGCCTTGAAAGTTTGCTATAACGTCATCTGTGTTACAGTACAGATATTCCGTTGATAATCACGTTGAAAAACATTTTGAATAAGTTACGTCGAATGCGCGTTAATCTCTGATTTACGTTATTTAGTGGAAATTATCTTTTTTTACAGATTTTATCTAGCTGGTATTTCCTTCACTTAAGTGAAGTCTTTATAACGAACCTCATTATAAAATTACAAGATCCGCCACAAACAGTGTAATATGTGAATAAACTTCACACGCAATAGTAAGAAGAGTTCCCCTATTACGTTAATAATGATAAAATTAGTTACTCCTCACAACAAAAACTTTTTTTATAAACATTAATTTTTACAAAACAAAAGTTATTGAAATAGGCCACTTCTAATTTTAAAATCAACGGCTTATTTTTGACAATGCCCAGTTTCTTATAATTTCCAGATATACGTACGAATATTTTAAAATACTAACAATAATAATAATGATATTCATAGTAAGCTAACGCCTAAATTAGCACTAACAGCAAGTACATTTATTTCCATAAATGTATGATTAATAAATAGTACAGCACCACAAAAAAAAAGATAAGATTGGATCCAGAACCAGATTAGTGTACCCCACAGTACTTTGACCCGCTGAATCCGAATCTAATGTCAGAATTCCCTGATTTTAACCCCAATGTCAAGATACTCCTCTAGAAAGCGATTTTTGAGAAATGAAACTGATTTAAGTAGTCAGTGTTAGGAAAAACATTAAAAAGTCATGAGATCATTGTACAATATACAAATAATCTCATAACCCCGTAGCCTCATAACCTCGTAACCCCATAACACCGTCACCCCATAATCAGGGATGTGCAGCAGTGTAGAACCAAGATACTATGTGAATGGATGGATATCATACATCAAGGGTTGGAAACTACAGGCTTTTTTTCGCGAGTGAAGTCGTATGTTGTAGTATGTGTAGTATGAGTGAATATTACGTTTTTGCGAGAATAGTCAGTCATTTAAACTACTATGTGACGTCACAAGTTTAGATCAAATGGCTGAACTCTTCACCCTTCAGCTGAATATTCTGTTGGTATATTCAACTAGTATTGTCAGCCGGTAACTTAACCTTTTTCTTTTTGACATTTTGTTTGAATGAGGATAAAAATCGTTCAGCAAAATGATGGATTCTGATACGGCTGTGGAAGTGGTCAGTTAAATTTAAACTTTAGAAGCACAGATGTTTTAGTAAACGTAGACGTTGAAACAGCAAATATTTTACTTAATGGTAAGATTAATTTTTTATATGGGACATATTTGCGATCCACTTTGCTTCAGGATTATCCTCGTTTTTTGTGACCTAGGCCAGAGATAATATTGGTGGAGTCATTTGTAATTCAGGTTTCTTTCGTATGAATTACATAAAAAAACTACCTGACCTCTTTCTAGTTTATTTTTTTTATATACAAAATATCAAAAAATATAGAGCCATGTCACAATTTCTGTTTTGTAGCCATTGACATAAATGACCAAATTTCATACTCTTACGATAACGATTATGTCGAATATTCGCATATCTTGCAACATCATAATTTACATACTTTTCACGCTTTTTAAATTTGCCACTTAAAAATATTCCAAAGAAAGCATTGATATATTCCTTCAATTTTAGTTGAAGCAGATACATATATTTTATAGTGAGATCACACCAATTCCCACAACACTAGATTACTGGAAGCAATAAAGGATGACAAATTATGGCTACTGGTTAGAAGTTAGAACCAATATGTCAAAGTAGTCAAAGTACATATGACAGGTGTATGACAGGCTGCACCACTGAATAGTGAATATATACATTTTCGCGATCTGTTCAGGTTAGACAAGTTTAGAAATAAGATTAAAAAGAGATAGAAACAGTAACTACAAGTCAGACGTATTCACCAATATTCACTCGAGAAAAAAAGCCTGTTATGAGTTGGCAGGCTATCATAACCCCATAACACATTAACCCCATAACCTCAAACCCCTGGTTGTCTAACCAAGAAACCCTGAGGAGCTGACTCTGTAGTCCTCTTGTAACTCAATATTTTCTTAACCTGGTCCAATCAAGTTCTTCTAGATCGATGATCTGGTGGGGTTATAGGTAATGGGTTATGGGGCTTATGTGGTTTAGAGGGCTTATAGGGCGTGGGTTATAGAGCTTGGGTTATAGGGCTTATAGGCTTATAGGACATGGGTTATATGGCTGACAAAGCTTATGGGTTTATAGGTTCATGGGGTTATAGGGTTACGGTGCAATTCTATATAATGTTTTTTCATTCACTGAAAGCTCCAGTCGATTTGAAGTTTCGGAAACCGCTTGCTGGAGAAGTTTCTTGATGCTAAATCATTTGGGAATTCTGATTTTAGATTTGCATTCAGCGGGTTAAAGTACTATAAGACGTCTCACTCACTTTTTTTTTGTGTGGTGCTTTATAAATATAGAAACGGTCTCAGAAATTTCACTATCTTCATAAGTAAATATCTCTGTTAATATAAAACTTATAATTATAAGTGAATGTTTTGTAAATCGCATTATTTTGTCGTTAATTATAAACCCTTAAAATTAAATCCTTTTGAAAACACCCTTTATAAATTTTGATAAAACCTTGGTATAATAAAAAGTACAGTAAAATTTAACTTATATGTTCTAAATACCGCCTATCTGAAACTCAGCTAAAATTAGTGAACTCAAAAACAGTTATCTAGGTTGAGGCCAAATAAAAACCAAAATAAAAAAATATTATTTAAATTAAATAATACTAATATTTTTGTTAAACAATTTATTTATACAAAAATTAATACATATATACGTTACGGGACACTTGTAGGAAGGGCAGCTACTGATTGGGGTATTCTACAATGTGGGCCATCTATTTCAAAGGTAATGTAAATAATACTAATATTTTTGTTAAACAATTTATTTATACAAAAATTAATACTTATATACGTTACGGGACATTTGTAGGAAGGGCAGCTACTGATTGGGGTATTCTAGAATGTGGGCATCTATTTCAAAGGTAAAGTATTATAATTTTGTATTTTACAGCAAATATTGATAAAAGAAAAATTTTGTACTAATGACAGGTAGGTATATAAATCTTACGTTATCGAAATAAGTTATCTTTAAATTAGAGTCTTAATCGTATTTAGGTATAATTATTTGTTCTCATATTCAAAGAATTGGAAAGGCCTTGTAAAACATTATTTATTGTTAGATATTGTAAAATATTGTTTATTATTTATTTGTAGACTGCTTTTCTCTAAACCAGAAGTAATGGCATATCTTATCTCCTATATTGTACAGTCACAACTTCGTGGTGATTTCATTGACCCCATGATTAAATTCACTTTTTAATCGAATCAGTGGATAGAAACATGTAATGTTTATTTGTTGTTTCTATGAATGGTAAATATAGGTTAAGTAGAGCAATGTAAAAAACGTAATTTTTTACTAAGATGCGGATTTAAAGGGTTGGAGGCAATAAATAGCTTTAATTTTTACTGAAATCGGTATATTTAATAACAAAGATTGTCCAAAAATGTAAAATTCTGAAATTTTTGTCACTTATACAGTGTGTCCAATATAAGGATTGGATAGCATTGGGATCTAGGAAACGGTAAGAGATACGGAGTGGCTCAAATTAGAAAAAAGTTGTGTTTTTTATACCTAACAATATGCCGTTTAGAAAGTTTTAAAATTCTTAGTAGTTCCGAAGATATCCGGAAAAACACCGAAATTTTGCAAAATCGTTTAATATTTTTCTGGTTTTATTTGAAAACGAATTTTAAATTAAATTGCATATTTATATTGCCACTTTTTTCGCTCTATCCAATGGCGTCAACATTTCTGCAATCCGACGTCTCGTCATCGAGGGGCCATCATCAGGTTAATTTTTTTAAATACGTCGCTGCTATTTTTATGACAAAATCTAGTCATTTTTAATTCTGAATTAGATGATATTACTATTGCAATCGCTTAAAAAGGTTTTTAGCTTGCTTTAGCTCTCATTTAAATTTTTTCTTGAATACGGCTCTGAACGCTTTCAAAATATCTATTGGAGGATTTCCACATTTTGTTTCAACCACATATGTGTAAATCAAAATAGAATTGCGCAGCTTGATCTGTGCGGAGAAATTGTCTCTAGCTGATCTAAAATTTGTGTGCAATTCTAAAATGAAAAAGCATAACATTCTTTTTCTACATGCACTAAATAATGTGCCAGAATAGTCATTACAATAAAATAAATAAAAATATAGGAGTACAAGGCAAATAAAAAAAAACATTTATTTGCGAAGGCTCTAATAAAAATGGTATGCTTCTACTCAGTTAACGTCAGGCAAATTGAGATTCCAAAGAGTTTGTGGTGATTTCTAAAGTACAGTGTGTAATCGATGTCTTTTAAAAGAATTTTTATGTGGACCTTAATTACAAAATTTAGTCATTCAGGAATAAATTTGCAATATTTGTCATGATAATTTAAAAAATCAATATCTGTAGTACGTATATTATTTAACAAATTCGAAATTAAGTTATTTTCTGGTAGGTAGCAATAAAAAATAATTTTCCATACATATATGATATTTTTCCATACTAAAGGAACTCAAAAAACTCGATAACGTTCGCGAAAATAATATCTAGATAAACTATTTATTTTATAAAAACAAAAACGTAATTGTTAATTCATTTCATGCACTGTTGTTTACGAATGAAAATATAATGACCTACTTTTCACATTAATTGCAGTAAAAAAATTGAACACTAAGGACTACGGTCAGTTAATAAAATTGCGTTACTATTTATATTATCCTTGGATTAGCTACAATATAAAATTTCTAAATAAATTTGCAAATACATAGAGAGTAGTAAAGTAAACTAGAAATCTATACTGTAAATAGTTTTAGTTATATCGTACCTCTTCCAATGTCTGTAAAATATGGATATAATCAATTCAAAGCTCAAGGTTGTAGTAAATTATTAGGTATATCGAAATAAACAGAGTTTCTATTTCCCTTTGTCATCTTAACAACTAAGATCGTAGCTCGATTGCCTGATGTTTACTTTTAATTTTCTTTATATTATACCCACTTAGTTACATTTATGTAAAATATTTGTAATATCAATAAAGAGTATGAGAATTAATGTTGGTTATAGTAAAAGAGTTAATTAATATACCTTAATGTATTGACAATTATTACATGATCTAAGAGCTTGTAATTAAAGCAAATATTTGATTATGTAAAGTGAGAACGGTTTCTACAAAATCCGTCATCTATTGCATTTTGACTAGGGTTACTTCCGTTATTAATTTTTTATGAAAAATATTTAAATACACAAGTTGCAGGTATTTTTCTGTTTTTTTTTTTCAATGAACATAGTAGTAATGTAATATGATTCAAACTTATAATCTTTTATAGAAATCTTGAGTGAAGTTTTCTCAGGATTACAATAATACAAGTTTCATGGATCCGATGATGACCCTTAATACATATTTTGCACTTATATTCAATATTCAATTTCTGCAAATTAAACTAATCTATTTGTAAATCAATTCGCCCCGTTGAGATTAAAATATGAGTTTAATATTTTACGAAAGCATGCTATCTATCACAATATGGTTCCACTATATTTTCAAATAAACGAAAATAAACTATTCTATCCAGATTGTGCTAATCAAAAAAGATATCTGTCTGTCATCCCGAAATAATAAAAAATAATATTTCAAACCTGATCCTAGTTACAGACTGACACAAATAAGTTCGCATCTGAGATACCCCAACCCACGAAAAAAAAAAACGCTCAAAAAGGGTATTTGTAAATCCGTTCTCCCAAATCGCAGAGCCTACGCTTTATTTCTTCTAGTCGAATGCCTGAGTCCGAAACGCAAACTTTTTAGGTCCGTCGTCTGTGCGACTGATCACTTTCTACAAAGAGTAATATGAAATTAATATTTCTTGCATTTTAAGGAATACTTTAAGACCATTTGGGAAAGCAATAATTCTTACGTGATGTAAAACTTATATTTGACATTTTTTTTATAGAATTGGAATTGTAAAACAAAAATTGTGGCAATTCTCCTTGCTTCGATAATCTGGCCAATAAATTTATAATTTCAAATTAATCTTCAATAGCTCCAATTTTGTTTATATACTTTTCGGCATTTATTATTAAAAAATAAAAATAAGAAAACAGGTTACAATAAGTTATTGCAGTTGTGTTGGTCCTGAATTAGTTATATCATACGAAAATCATTCAGAAAATAACATTTTTTAAACTTTTTTATTGATTTTATACATCGTTGGTCCTTGTCTCCTTCAAAGTACTCCCCTTCCCTATTCACGCACTTTTCCCAGCAGTGTTTCTATTTCGCGAAGCAGTCCTGGATAACTTAATTTGAAACAGCCTTTAAAGTCTGTGACGAATCTGCTTTGATGTCATCAATAGTCTGAATACGGCGTCCTTTTAGCACTGATTTTAATTTTGGAAATAAGAAAAAATAGCAAGGAGCCAGGTCTGGCGAGTAAAGAGGGCGAGGGAGGACAATAATCTGATTTGACAAAATCGACGAATTGACAAGGCTGAGTTTGGGGATGCATTGTGGTGGTGCGAGAACAATGAGTTGTCTCGTCACAACTCTGGTTTCTCTTTGAGGATTTTTTCACGTAACCATTGTAAAACGCCGTATACGCGGTTTCACCTTGACGCAAGAATTCAAAATGCACAACAGTTCCATTAAACCGAAGAAAAAACAGTGAGCATCACTTTGACATTGGATGGAGAGTGACGTGCTTTCTTGGGGCTAGATATCCTTTGCCAATCCATTGTGATTATTAAATTTTTGTCTCAATGTCGTAGCCGTAAACATAGTTTTCTTCTCCCGTTTTGGTCCTTTGAATGAATGTTTCATCGTCATTGGATTGTTTAAGGAGATGCAGACAAACGTCCACACGAATTTATTTTTGTTGTTCGGTCATCAAACTAGGAACATATTTTGCTGCAACTGATGACCCCAACGGCTGCGTTAGATATCCTTCTGGGGTTGTCGACCCTCCCTACATGGATTGTAGGAATTTACCTGGAGGGCAGAAGTATCCAGGAAAGCTTTTCACTAGGTATGTACACCACAGTCTTCCAGGCCGAGGTTTTTGCTATTTTGATGGTAGCAAGCAAGGAGGTAAGGAATTGTGCAGAGGAGAAGATTTTTATCAGCTATAGTCAGGCCGCGCTCAGAGCTGTTAGCTCCCTGAGGACAAGGCCTGCCCTCGTCCAGGAATGTGGAGACGCTCTGGAGTCATTGGCCAGATGAAGAGAGGTAGAGTTGGTCTGGGTCCCAGGCCACATGCAGGCCACATGGGTATACCTGGTAATAAGAGGGTTGATCAACTAGCTCGTCTCGGATCTAGGGGACCCGGCCAGAGACCTGAACCAATCCCAGGAATCACACGAGGTAGTATTAATGAGGCCCTTAATAAATGGGCCTATCAAACTTTAGGTCAGACCTGGAGGAGAAATAGAGGATGTAGGCAGGCCCATAGTTTCATACATGGACCTAACAAATCTAAGACGACATGGCTGCTGAGCCTTAGTCGAAGAGCCCTAAACTGAATGGTGGGGGTTCTGACAGGCCACTGCAGACTTAGGAGGCTTTTAAGCTTAATAGAAATTGAGGAGGACCTTCTATGCCCGAAATGTGGAGTAGAGGAGGACACCCCTATCCACCTTCTAGGACATTATGCAGCCTTTGGGAGGATAAGACATAAAGTCTTTGGTGCTGAAGAGCTGCAGGGGGCTGAGGTGAGCGACCTTCCATGGATCAAAATCCTGGCGTTCATCAGGGCGTCGGGTAGGTTCGAGGAGGGTCAGAGGCAGAGAGTGGATATGTGATGGGACGACGGGGTAGGCAAAAAGGGCCCACTTGTGACCTAATTGCCAGGCTGAGGCCGCCCCTTTTTACTACTCCTACTTGCTGCAACTCGATGCGTTTATATTTTTCAATCAAACTTCATGGCATGACCCAATTGAGATGCTAACGTCTGCAATATTTCTCTGACACTCAATCGGCGATTTGCACGCACTGGATTTTTTTTTAAACGTGGGAGTCATCAATTGAAGTCGAGGGTCTTCTTAGTCGACCACTTTTAAATCGTGAAAACCATTTCGTAACATTACGTACGACCCATAGCATTATCTCCGTAAGCTTCTTTAAAATTCTAATAATTGGTACATAGCTTCAAATTTTATCAAACTTTATTGAAACAAAATCGTGCAAAAATAACAAATTATAACAGTCAATTAAGTAAATATTTGTTAAAAAAAAAAAACGTTCAAAGATATTTAACACTGGAGTAAGTTTATTATAACAATCGCGTGACTGATAACATTTCTTTGAGTGCTTCTAATCAAAGGTTAGAAAGTTTTTCATAATTATATAATTATGATTATAGAAAAGATGAGATATCAAGAAATGATGAGATATGAGAAATTTTTTCATTTAAATTTATGAAAATAAATTTTTTGGTTTGTTATGCATCAGTACGTACAGGGTGATTCACTATATTTTGACCCCCCTTTAACTTTTTTGTTTTAAGAGTTATAAAAAAAATGTGAATTACAAAAGTTGCACAATTTTTATGAAATTTTCGAATATGATAGTAGAAAAACAAATGAAGTTCAAACAAAATGGCCGCGGATGTTAACTTTGTTAATTTAAATGGAACACCCTGTATATTTTTACACATTTGGATAGAACGTTCCCTGTCGAGCACAGTCATATATGGTGTGTTGGGTCCATCTCTAACAATCAGCGAGATAATATTAAAAAACGAAAAGAACGTTTTTTATTAAGAAAATAAAATATTTTGTAATTGTTGGACGTTTTTCGGGCATTTCTGCTTTTTTTCCAATTACGTAAGGATTTAGATTTATTTGCAATATATTTTGACATATCGAACATTGATATAGTCCAAAGTGGGTATAAGTATTTTAACTAAATCGCACTAATTAGTCCGTGAGGGGCTTATTTACTCATGGACAATGTTATATGGTAGGCCGTGACAGTGGCAGGTAACATTATGACAACATTGTTATTGTTTGACAGTTTGTATTATTATTTATTTAAAATGGGTTACACAGAAGTAGAAAATTTAAATATTATAGGAATTAAGATAGAGTAGTTAAGATATTCTCCATAGTTTATTTTAATTCCTAATAATATTTCAATTTTCTACTTCTGTGTAACCCATTTTAATTAAATACTAATACAAACTGTCAAACAATAACAATGTTATCATGACAATACTACCTGTCACTGTCACGACCTACCATAATAAGATTGTCCATTGGCCTCACACGGTCTAATTAATGAGATTTACTTAAAATACCTATACGCATTTTGGACTATATCAATGTCCGATATGTCAAAATATATTACAACTAAATCTAAATCCTTACGTAATTGGAAAAAAGGCAGAAATGCCTGAAAGAGGTCTAACAATTACAAGATGCCTTATTTTCTTAATAAAAAAAGCATCATTTCATTTTTTAATATTATCTCGCCTATTATTAGAGATGGACCCAACAAACCCTATAAGACTATGCTCGACAAGGACCGTTCTATCCAAATATGTAAAGGGTGCTCCATTTAAATTAACAAAGTTAACATCCGCGGCCATTTTGTTACAACTTCATTTGTTTTTCTACTATCATTTTCGAAAACTTCATAAAAAATCGTGCAACTTTTGTATTTCACTTTTTTGTATAACTCTTGAAACAAAAAAGTTAAAGGGGGGTCAAAATATAGTGAATTACCCTGTACATTAGCTGAATGAAGTGTGATATTGTTATTTACGTAAAAATATAAAATAAGGACTAGGTCACTATATTCGTTTTTATTTATGATTTGATTTCACATAACTTGGAAAAAATTTAGGTGTGATATAAAATATCAATTACGTTATTTAATTACAAAATTTAAAACTAATTTAAAAAAATTGGGCCATTCAATGATAATTAAGCATTTAATATTTGGTTGTCCCTAGAGTTGAACCAAAAGTAATATTATTAATATAATAAATTAATACTAAAATCATATTATTAGAGGAGACGCTGTTATAGTTTTTGATACACAACAACCTTTATCTTGTTTTGTATCTCTACACAAATATTATTTGTTTAGTAAAACTGTTTTTGGAAGGTTTACCTTTACAAGTAATAAATTAATTAAATAGTTCTCGTTTTTTGGCGCGTAGCTTTTTATAATAAGTACCAACCGTTTAAATTAAGTAATACAATTACTATTTCTACTACACCTTGATTTTTTACTGTCATGCTAAATCACTCAAACAAAAACGATACGTTGACCTAATTGTTGTTTTGCTTTCTTATGTCAGTAACAAAGTTAAATTTTGTTTTCATAATATTTACTTCATCTTTTAATTTTAATAAGAGGCGGTTTTCGGTTCCATACAATTTTACACAAATTTTGATGAAATAGGAAATAAATTCGTTTATAATACCAATACTCGACTTTTTGTGATTTCTTAAAAATTAAAATAGTAGTTGCTATAAAATGAATTTTGTTCACAATGCTCTGGATCAAGTATAATTATTTTATAGGCATATGGTTAATCAGCGTATGCTGTCATTAAAAGCACGACAGTTATATGAACTTATATCTTACTTATATTAGCAATAAAAAAATATTTAAGGTTCCATGAAACTTGCTGTTGAATATATCCAGGTCATTATCTGAAATGGTTGAAAAAAATAAAATTGTGGAATTTAGTTTTATGGAGGTTGGTACCTACTTCAGATACTTCATTATAAGGCCTCTTTTATGAATGAGTTGAAATAATGTTTTCCTACTGTGAGATTAAGGATTTTGTCATACTTTAGTCGAAAACAAAGTGAATTTCTTTTTTCTTTAACCGAAAATGATATTTTCGTCACTTGAGATGAAAATTAATATATTAAATCTATGATTTTCTTAATTAAAACACTACTAAATCAGCCTTCATATCAAGTAATTTCAACCAAATATGTTTTGTATAAATATTTACAAAATTAAAATAAAATGGTATCTAATAACTGTGTACTGTGTTCTCTATTTTCTGTTTAACAATTTTGTTTTTGTTTTTTCATGCATTTGATAGATTAAGATATTTTCGATCTTTTATTAACAAATTAGTGGAAACTGTTGTGGGTTTAAACCTTGTAGTATTCCCTAAACTGTAAAATAAAATAAATAAGTAAATCTTATTTTCGATACGATAGTGGCAATTTTGAATAAAATGCATGTGTTGCTATATAGAAATTATTAAAATAATAATGCATAATTTGCTCTATAGTAGTTTGAATTAAATTGAAAATAAAATATATTATTATTATTATTATTATGTATATATGTGAAAAAAATAACACTTCTAATTCGAGATGAAATATCTTTTCTCCAAAATGACTGTAACTAGAAACATAAATTTTGTCATTTAATACTAGTTTTTTTACTTTAGACAGACAATTATTTTAAAATAAAAAATAATTTATATAGATATTTGTTTATTCTATAATTTTTATGTTAAAAAAGTCTTTTAATACCTTTTATAAAGTATGTATTTTTCTGATTAACATATCTAATTATTGTCATTACCAAACAGTTTGGTTATATTATTAAGTTGTTTTTTTATTAGCTCCTGCAACTTTTCAGTTTTAAAACTATTTGTAGGTATGTATTTAATCTTTTATGAAATACAGCCCGTAAAAGGTAATAAAGTTGCAGTGCATTTACATTGTTGATTATGATTATTAACGAAAAAAAAAGAATAAACTTTGTTTACAATAAATACTATAGGTGTCCGTTTTTTAATTTAAAAACTAAAGTATATATTTCCATAGAAAAATTTTACAAAAGTTTGCAGCTGTACAGGATGTCTCGGAATGTCAGTTCTTATAAAAATTTCCCCTAGAAGGTCCGGAGAAACAGACCCCTAAAGGACGACCCTGAAAATTGATTTTTTTAAATAACTTTTAAAATACTTTGTGCAATTTAATTATTTTTTAATACGATGGACAACAGAGGATCCAACGATCTTCAATTCGCAGAGCTAGGGGATGCATTAGATTAGAAGCAGCTCATGTTGAACCGACATACAAAATTATGTAAAAAAATCATATTAAACAAAAATAGCTTTTTCTGAAAAACAGTCCATTCTATCAATATCAACGAAGCGTGCCTTTTTTAGTTTAAGGTTCAAGCTATCTAAAAATATTACATTTGTGCCTTTATCGTAGTGTTTAAAAAAATTTACATTGTGCTACTAGCTGTAGCTGTCCGCCCCTGGCAAACCAAATATGCCAAATTGTTTTCATGGGTCAATTTTTAAGGAGTCTGTTCTTCATCGTATTAAAAAATAATTAAATTACACAAAGTATTTTAAAAGTTAATAAAAAAAATCGATATCCAGGGGCATCCTATAGGGACCTGTATCTCCGTCTAGGGAAATTTTTTATAGGAACTTGTCATGTTATTTTAACGTCCCCTNTTTTATGTTAAAAAAGTCTTTTAATACCTTTTATAAAGTATGTATTTTTCTGATTAACATATCTAATTATTGTCATTACCAAACAGTTTGGTTATATTATTAAGTTGTTTTTTTATTAGCTCCTGCAACTTTTCAGTTTTAAAACTATTTGTAGGTATGTATTTAATCTTTTATGAAATACAGCCCGTAAAAGGTAATAAAGTTGCAGTGCATTTACATTGTTGATTATGATTATTAACGAAAAAAAAAGAATAAACTTTGTTTACAATAAATACTATAGGTGTCCGTTTTTTAATTTAAAAACTAAAGTATATATTTCCATAGAAAAATTTTACAAAAGTTTGCAGCTGTACAGGATGTCTCGGAATGTCAGTTCTTATAAAAATTTCCCCTAGAAGGTCCGGAGAAACAGACCCCTAAAGGACGACCCTGAAAATTGATTTTTTTAAATAACTTTTAAAATACTTTGTGAAATTTAATTATTTTTTAATACGAAGGACAACAGAGGATCCAACGATCTTCAATTCGCAGAGCTAGGGGATGCACAAGATTAGAAGCAGCTCATGTTGAACCGACATACAAAATTATGTAATAAAAATCATATTAAACAAAAATAGCTTTTTCTGGAAAACAGTCCATTCTATCGATATCAACGAAGGGTGCCTTTTTTAGTTTAAGGTTCAAGCTATCTAAAAATATTACATTTGTGCCTTTATCGTAGTGTTTAAAAAAATTGACATTGTGCTACTAGCTGTAGCTGTCCGCCCCTGGCAAACCAAATAAGCCAAATTGTTTTCATGGGTCAATTTTTAAGGAGTCTGTTCTTTATCGTATTAAAAAATAATTAAATTACACAAAGTATTTTAAAAGTTAATAAAAAAAATCGATTTTCAGGGGCGTCCTATAGGGACTTGTATCTCCGACTACGGAAATTTTTTATAGGAACTTGTCATGTTATTTTAAGGTCCCCTGTATAACTCCGAGAGATTGCTGACATATTCTGGAATACCCGGTATAGAATGGTTTAAAAATATACTTTTGCATTGATTTCATTAAAAAAAAGTCACGGTATAGTTTACAATGGCTTAACCGAAATATATATAATGTATTTTAGCATTTCATAATACTATGCAAGTACCAAAGTTTAATTTTCTAATTGTAGCTATTTTGAGAAAACCTGGGAAACATTTAATATCTCCACCAAAAAGGGCCCTAACACCATTTCCATTTTATGCAACCTTTTCCGGAATACCCTACACCTACATTGGGATTTATGTTCTATTAAGTTTTAAATTTTAAATAGGAATTGTTTGCTTGGTATTACTCAAAATAAATTTAACAAGATTGTATAACCTATACAAAGGATAATCAAAGATGTATTTATTTCATCTAGTTCTGTTAAGTTAGTATTCTAATTAATTACAATATAAAAATTTTGCACAAATTTTAGTAGTGACAATATGTCAGAAAAATTAGAATCCAGTAAATAATTTTAAGAGCATTTTTGTATTCAAATACCTATACAGGGTGTTTCAGAAAGACCTCCCGTAAATACAGGGGGTGATAGTACGACAAAAAATAATAATTTTTTGTCTTATGACCTATATGTCTATTTCTTGTTTTCGAGATACAGAGTGGCAAAATAAAATTTTTTAAATAGAATTTTTACGAAAATTTCCAAACGGTGGGAAATATTTTTATGAAATTGGTATTCCGGGGATTTTAAGGACACCAAATACACTGGTCTAATTATTTTTTGGATGTTTCATAGAGGGCGCTAGTTATGCTACATTCCTATTACATTTTACGTTCTAATTTTTTTAAGGTCAGGTTTTTTACCATTCGGGCTCCAATTTCTAATGTACAATTTTATTTTCTAAAAATAATGTACTCTTGTTAGAACTTCCTAATGTGGACGGTTTTCGAGAAAAAAGGCTTTTAATTGAACTCTTACAATATTACGGTGTATAAAATAAGTGACTTTTCTCAAAGTAGCCTTATGTCAAAACTTATAAACTCATAAAAACGCATACATTCTTAGTAATATTTTAAACTCTAATTAACTTTATATCAAAATTTTAGTGTTATTCATTACTCACTACAGTCACTAACAATCACTAAAATTTTGTTATAAGGTTAATTAGAGTTTAAAATATTACTAAGAATGTATGCGTTGTTTATGAGACATTCATCAATAAGTTTTGACATAAGCCTACTTTGAGAAAAGTCACTTATTTTATACACCGTAATATTATAAGAATTTAATTAAAAGTCTTTTTTCTCGAAAACAGTCCACATTAGGAAGTTCTAACAAGAGTACAATATTTTTAGAAAATATAATTGTACATTAGAAATTGGAACCCAAATGGTAAAAAACCTAACCTTAAAAATATAGANGACAAAATAAAATTTTTTAAATAGAATTTTTACGAAAATTTCCAAACGGTGGGAAATATTTTTATGAAATTGGTATTCCGGGGATTTTAAGGACGCCAAATACACTGGTCTAATTATTTTTTGAATTTTTCATAGAGGGCGCTAGTTATGCTACATTCCTATTACATTTTACGTTATAATTTTTTTAAGGTTAGGTTTTTTACCATTCGGGCTCCAATTTCTTATGTACAATTTTATTTTCTAAAAATAATGTACTCTTGTTAGAACTTCCTAATGAGGACGGTTTTCGAGAAAAAAAGGCTTTTAATCGAACTCTTACAATATTACGGTGTATAAAATAAGTGACTTTTCTCAAAGTAGCCTTATGTCAAAACTTATAAACTCATAAAAACGCATACATTCTTAGTAATATTTTAAACTCTAATTAACTTTACATCAAAATTTTAGTGTTATTCATTACTCACTACAGTGACTAACAATCGCTAAAATTTTGTTATAAGGTTAATTAGAGTTTAAAATATTACTAAGAATGTATGTGTTGTTTATGAGACATTCATCAATAAGTTTTGACATAAGCCTACTTTGAGAAAAGTCACTTATTTTATACACCGTAATATTATAAGAATTTAATTACAAGTCTTTTTTCTCGAAAACCGTCCACATTAGGAAGTTCTAACAAGAGTACAATATTTTTAGAAAATATAATTGTACATTAGAAATTGGAGCCCGAATGATAAAAACCTAACCTTAAAAAATTAGAATTTAAAATGTAATAGGAATATAGCATAACTAGCGCCCTCTATAAAATATCCAAAAAATAATTAGACCAGCGTATTTGGCATCCTTAAAAATCCCGGAATATCCAATTTCATAAAAAATATTTCGCACCGTTTGGAAATTTTCGTAAAAATTCTATTTAAAAGATTTTATTCTGTCACTTTGTAGTTCATAAGACAAAAAAATCTTTTTTGTCGTGCTATCACCCCAAGTATTTATGGGAGGTCTTTTTGAAACACCCTGACTATTTCAGGACGAACATCTCGTTAATATTAATTAATAAGATTTTAAAACAAGTATTTTTGAGAAACTAAAAAGATATCAATTCAGTAATGATATATTAATTAACAAATTGTGTTTATAAAATAGTAAATATTGATTTTTGTATAGAAAAAGCCGAAATTATAAAAGTGTGATGACAAATAGTATATTGCTTAAAACAATTTAAGCGAACTAAATGTAGGGAAAATAGAAAAAAATCTTCTGTAAGTTGCACGCGTAATTAAATTTCCATCCATTAAATATCTGTGGTATATCGACAATTTTTTATGAAACACAATTTGCTAATTACTTATGTAAAATGTATTCATGTATAAATAAAACATGACGAACGGAACAGTAGGTACTGAAATATTATATATTTACCTTTAAATTTTAAATTTTATGCGGGAGGCTAAAGTGCAAAGTGGTGGATCAAAACAAAGTGCTGTCAGGCGATACACGTGCTGTAAAGATAGAAAACTGCGAAACACAACCGAACTCGTGTATAACCCGACGCTGACTGAAGATAAAACTGGAAATACAAAATTAAGATAACAAGTATTCTTGATTTGATATAATCGGTTAGCTTGTTTGTTTATAAGTGAACTAGGAAAAAACAATAACGTTTATAGTCAAGGGGTAAGGGCAAGATAAAATGGGACACTAGTGGTAGGGGTTTGTTTGCTTGAAATTGACCTCACTTATTTGTGTAAGCCTCATTTTTAATCGTGGTTTATGAATACAGGTATATATTATTTATATATTATTGTTCAGTACATTGTAGAGGTATGTAAATGCGTACAAACAAACATATACATAAATTAGTCACATTCGTTCAAAAATTAGCATAAATTCTAATAGTTGTCAGCTGATAGGAAGTTTTTCATCATCTGAGATTAATAAATTTTTATACAGATCTCTAACAAGTTATTATACAGGGTTCTTCATGGTAAGTGGCCTATTAAACGTTTCAGGGGAACAAAAGACAATATGACTGAAGTTTTATTTACGGGGGTTATCAGGTATGTTCTCTTCAATGAAAATACTTCCTGTTATACCGGAAGTAGCGGTCAAATTCGTTATTTTAAACGGAACACGGATATTACTGCATTATCGACAAGATAAATTAAAAATAAGTCAAAAATGTTAAAGCTTCCATGTACCTAAATCTAACCGTTTTCGATATAATTGACATTTTATAAAAATTTTGACAGATACAAGCGTTACGAAAAATTCCTTATATCTTCCTTCGTTTAGGGAGGTTACCTGAAGAAAATTATACTAAGCGTCCCATTTATCATGATAATTTTGACAACTTAAAACCGACAAAACTTTTTAAATTCAGATGGATCACCCTGCATTTTCTGCATAATATTATAAAAAATTAAATTCTCTTTTCACCGATATAGGCATTGTAGGGGTTACGGTTTCAATTTTCTCAGATATTTGCGGACTTACATTCTCAAGAATATTACATTAAAAATATCATCAATGAAAGGTAAATTGGTATTGTCATTCGGTATTACAAGCATCAAGTATTGCTCGACAAGAAAAATGCAAAATAATAATTCTAATGAAAATATTTTGAATTTATTTTATATCCATGTAACATTAACCGTGAATCAAATTTCTATGATTTAGTTTTTTCAACTGAAACAAAACAATAATTAATGAAATGATTTCGGTTGGTTTTCTTAGAATTTTTATCTAATTTTTAATGTTGTAGAATTTTTTAAAGTATAGCANGTAGAGGTATGTAAATGCGTACAAACAAACATATACATAAATTAATCACATTCGTTCAAAAATTAGCATAAATTCTAATAGTTGTCAGCTGATAGGAAGTTTTTTCATATACTACGGTTTCTGAGATTAATATATTTTTATACAGATCTTAAGCAAGTTATTATGCAGGGTTCTTCATGGTAAGTGGCCTATTATACGTTTCGGGGGAACCAAAGACAATATGACTGAAGTTTTATTTACGGGGGTTATCAGGTATGTTCTCTTCAATGAAAATACTTCCTGTTATGCCGGAAGTAGCTGTCAAATTCGTTATTTTAAACGGAACACCCTATATATTACTGCATTATCGACAAGATAAATTAAAAATAAGTCAAAAATGTTAAAGCTTCCATGTACCTAAATCTAACCGTTTTCGAGATAATCGACATTATAAAAATTTTGACAGATACAAGCGTTACGGAAAATTCCTTATATCTTCCTTCGTTTAGGGAGGTTTCACTTTTCAGAGTACACAAAGAACATAAGACCTTCCGCTATCAAAATTACCTGAAGAAAATTATACTAAGCGTCCCATTTATCATGATAATTTTGAGAACTTAAAACCGACAAAACTTTTTAAATTCAAATGGAACACCCTGCATTTTTCTGCATCATATTATAAAAAATCAAATTCTTCTTCTTCACCGATATAGGCATTGTAGGGGTTACGGTTTCAATTTTCTCAGATATTTGCGGACTTACATTCTCAAGAATATGACATTAAAAATATCATCAAGTAAAAGGTAAATTGGTATTGTCATTCAGTATTACAAGTATCCAAGTATTGCCCGACAAGAAAAATGCAAAATAATAATTCTAATGGAAAATATTTTGAATTTATTTTATATCCATGGAACATTCACCGTGAATCAAATTTCTATGATTTAGTTTTTTCAACTGAAACAAAACAATAATTAATGAAATGATTTCGGTTGGTTTTCTTAGAATTTTTCTCTAATTTTTAATGATTTAAAGGTTTTTAAAGTATAGCAAAGATAAATCATTTTAAATAAGTAATAAATGCATTATTATAATTTTATGATATTTGTAATGTTAATTATGAAAAAAATAAAAAATATTTCAATATTCTACAAAGAACGCTATGGTATGTAGTTGGCCGAGTTTCATTCGCGTCCAATACTTCAAATGTTGCAAAATACCAAATCATAGAAATGCAGCTAATACTGATTCATGGTGAATGTCGCATAGATATAAAATAAATTCAAAATATCTTCATTAGAATAATTATTCTGCATTTTTCTTGTCGACAAAATACTTGATACCTGTAGAATAGTGAGTGATAATACAAATATTTGCCTTTCAAGGTACATTTGATGATATTTTAACGTAATATTCTTGAAAATGTAAGTAAACCGCAAATATCTGAGAAAATTGAAACTGTAACCCCTACAATGCCTATATAGTCTAGGAGCCAGATAGGGCTCCGTGGTCAATCAAAGTGCCACGGCTGCAAAAACCTTATTCATAAGTATTTTGACCTCCTGAACCCAAAAAAATTGGTCGCAAAACCTGAAAGTGGTCAGTTTAATTTTTGTTAACAAATTAAATGTTTAAATGGCTGTAAAAAGTTAATTTTTTTAGCTAGTACAATTTTTTATCCGTTAATAGATACGTTTTCTCATAACAAACATATATGTTTTTGAAAATTAAAAAAAGATTAACTTTAACCAAAGTTATTGCAAATTTAGTGCAAATATCTCACATTTTCCGTCTCCGTGCGCACCTATTTCACCATATCTCTGGTTCTATTGAACGAATTGAGACGCACGACATTTCATTTTAAAGCTTGAACTTTATTTTACAAGATAGATAAGTTCCATTTATTAATTTATTTATTTAACAATTATTGGCAGCTTAGAAAGTTGTGAAATTTCAACGAAAAAGCTGTTTTTATTTGTTTATAAGGCTTTTTTATTATTTAACTTCGATGAAAAGCCAAAAAAGTTNAGTATAGCAAAGATAAATCATTTTAAATAAGTAATAAATGCATTATTATAATTTTATGATATTTGTAATGTTAATTATGAAAAAAATAAAAAATATTTCAATATTCTACAAAGAACGCTATGGTATGTAGTTGGCCGAGTTTCATTCGCGTCCAATTCTTCAAATGTTGCAAAATACCAAATCACAGAAATGCAGCTAATACTGATTCATGGTGAATGTCGCATAGATATAAAATAAATTCAAAATATCTTCATTAGAATAATTATTATGCATTTTTCTTGTCCACAAAATACTTGATACCTGTAGAATAGTGAGGACAATACAAATATTTGCCTTTCAAGGTACATTTGATGATATTTTAACGTAATATTCTTGAAAATGTAAGTAAACCGCAAATATCTGAGAAAATTTAAACTGTAACCCCTACAATGCCTATTAAGTATATAGTCTAGGAGCCAGATAGGGCTCCGTGGCCAATCAAAGTGCCACGGCTGCAAAAAACTTATTCTTAACTATTTTGACCTCCTGAACCCAAAAAAATTGGTCGCAAAACCTGAAAGTGGTCAGTTTAATTGTTATTAACAAATTAAATGTTTAAATGGCTGTAAAAAGTTTATTTTTATAGCTAGTACAATTTTTTATGCGTTAATAGATACGCTTTCTCATAACAAACATATATGTTTTGGAAAATTAAANAATAAATGCATTATTATAATTTTATGATATTTGTAATGTTAATTATGAAAAAAATAAAAAATATTTCAATATTCTACAAAGAACGCTATGGTATGTAGTTGGCCGAGTTTCATTCGCGTCCAATTCTTCAAATGTTGCAAAATACCAAATCACAGAAATGCAGCTAATACTGATTCATGGTGAATGTCGCATAGATATAAAATAAATTCAAAATATCTTCATTAGAATAATTATTATGCATTTTTCTTGTCCACAAAATACTTGATACCTGTAGAATAGTGAGGACAATACAAATATTTGCCTTTCAAGGTACATTTGATGATATTTTAACGTAATATTCTTGAAAATGTAAGTAAACCGCAAATATCTGAGAAAATTTAAACTGTAACCCCTACAATGCCTATTAAGTATATAGTCTAGGAGCCAGATAGGGCTCCGTGGCCAATCAAAGTGCCACGGCTGCAAAAAACTTATTCTTAACTATTTTGACCTCCTGAACCCAAAAAAATTGGTCGCAAAACCTGAAAGTGGTCAGTTTAATTGTTATTAACAAATTAAATGTTTAAATGGCTGTAAAAAGTTTATTTTTATAGCTAGTACAATTTTTTATGCGTTAATAGATACGCTTTCTCATAACAAACATATATGTTTTGGAAAATTAAAAAACGATTAACTTTAACCAAAGTTATTGCAAATTTAGTGCAAATATCTCACATTTTCCGTCTCCGTGCGCACCTATTTTACCATATCTCTGGTTCTATTGAACGAATTGAGACGCACGACATCTCATTTTAAAGCTTGAACTTTATTTTACAAGATAGATAAGTTCCATTTATTAATTTATTTATTTAACAATTATTGGCAGCTTAGAAAGTTGTGAAATTTCAACGAAAAAGCTGTTTTTATTTGTTTATAAGGCTTTTTTATTATTTAACTTCGATGAAAAGCCAAAAAAGTTGCCGGATATTGTTCCTCGCATCTTAACAATCATTTCATACCTTGTAGTTATTAGTTTTTCTTTATCAAAACCCATGAAGAGACGCGAGTATGTCGAGAGCGATGTATGCGCGCTCGGTCGAAAGCTCAGTGCAAGAGCGCGACGTGTTATAAACTTTTATTATTAAGTCACAAAAACTAAATAATAAAAAAGCATTAACAGTTGGTTTAATTACTGATATTTATAAGATTTACATAAATAATAACAACAATTGTTTAGATTTTAATTAATTTATTTCTTTTTTAATAATGGGCTCATTATAGACATTTTTGCAGGTGCTTTGCCTTTGGTAATAGCAAAATGAGCAAC